>NC_056451.1:25003593-25173593 GCF_018296145.1 Oncorhynchus tshawytscha
AGCTCGGTACTGCTTGCCATGCGGTAGCAGAAGAAACAGTCTATGACTTGGGTGACTGGAGCCTTTGACAATTTTTAGGGCCTTCCTCTGACACTGCCTTGTATTGAGGTCCTGGATATCAGGAAGCTTGGCCCCAGTGATATACTGGGTCATACTGGGTGGCAGGGTAGCCTAGCGGTTAGAGCATTGGACTAGTAACTGAAAGGTTGCCAGATCAAATCCCCGAGCTGACAAGGTAAAAATCTGTTGTTCTGCCCCTGAACAAGACAGTTAACCCACTGTTCCTAGGCTGTCATTGATAATAAGAATTTGTTCTTAACTGACTTGCCTAGTTAAATAAAAGGTTAAAAAAAGTATGCACTACCCTCTCTTGCGCCTTACAGTCAGATGTTGAGCAGTTGCCATACTAGGCGGTGATGCTCTTGATGGTGCAGCTATAGAACATTTTGAGGAGCTAGGGACCCAAATCTTTTCAGTCTCCTGAGGGGGAAATAGTGTTGTCGTGACCTCTTCACAACTGTCTTGGTGGGATTGGACCATGATAGTTTGATGGTGATGTGGACACCAAGGAACTTGAAGCTCTCAACCCGCTCCACTTTAGTACCGTCAATCCTATAGTCCACGATCAGCTCATTTGTCTTGCTTACATTGAGTGAGAGATTGTTGTCCTGGCACCACAGTACCAGGTCTCTGATCTCCTCCCTATAGGCTGTTTCATCGTTGTCGTGATCAAGCCTACCACTGTTGTGTCGTCAGCATACTCAATGATGGTGTTGGAGTCGTGCTTGGCCATGCAGTCGTGAGTGAACAGGGAGTACAGGACGGGACTAGGTACACACCCCTGAGGGGCCCCAGTGTTGAGGATCAGCGTGGCAGATGTGTTGTTGCCTACCCTTACCACCTGGGGGCAGCCCGTCAGGAAGTCCAGGATCCAGTGGGAGGTGTTTAGTCCCAGGGTCCTTGGCTCAGTGATGAGCTTTTTGGGCACTATGGTGTTGAATGCTGAGCTGTAGTCAAATAACAGCATTCTCACATAGGTGTTCCTTTTCTCCAGTTGGGAAAGGACAGTGTGGAGTGCGATTGAGATTGCGTCATCTGTGGATCTGTTGGGGGGTATGTGAATTAGGTGGGTCTAGGGATTCTGGTATAATGGTGTTGATGTGAGCCATGACCAGCCTTTCAAAGCACTTCATGGCAACCGACGTGAGTGCTACGTGGTGGTAATCATTTAGGCAGGTTACCTTCGCTTTCTTGTGCACAGGGACTATGGTGTTCTGTTTGTGAATGTTGACCTGTTTAATGGTCTTGCTCACATCGGCTACGGAGAGCGTGATCACACAGTCGTCCGGAACAGCTTGTGCTCTCATGCATGCTTCATTATTGCTTGCCTTGAAGCGAGCACAAAAGGCATTTAGCTCGGCTGGAAGGCTCGTGTCCCTGGGAAGTTCGCTGCTGGGTTTCCCTTTGTAGTCAGTAATAGTTTTCAACCCCTGCCACATCAGACAAGTATCAGAGCCGGTGTAGTAGGATTCAATCTTAGTCCTGTATTGATGCTTTACCTTTTTGATGGTTCCTCTGAGGGCATAGCAGGATTTCTTAGAGCCCGGATTAGTGTCCTGCTCCTTGAAAGCGGCAGCTCTAGCCTTTAGCTCAATGCGGATGATGCCGGTAATCCATGGCTTCTGGTTGGGAAATTGTTGATACATTGTCAAAACACTTATTGATGAAGCAGGTGACTGTGGTGGTATACTCCTCAATGCCATTGGATGAATCCTGGGAACATATTCCAGTCTGTGCTAGCAAAACAGTCCTGTGGCATAGCATCCACGTCATTTGACCACTTCCGTATTGAGTGAGTCATTGGTATTTCTATTTCCTGCTTTAGGTTTTGCTTGTAAGCTGGAAACAGGGGGATAGAATTATATTCAGATTTGCCAAATGGAGGGCGAGGGAGAGCTTTGTATGCGTCTCTGCGTGTGGAGTAAAGGTGGTCTAGAGTTTTTTCCCTCTGGTTGCACATGTGACATGCTGGTAGAAATGAGGGAAAATGGATTTAAGTTTCCCTGCATTAAAGTCTCCGGCTACTAGCAGCGCCGCTTCTGGATGAACCTTTTCTTGTTTACTTATAGCCTTATACGGCAGGTTGAGTACGGTCTTAGTGCCAGCATCGGTCTGTGGTGGTAAATAGACGGCTACAAATAATATAGATGAGAACTCTCTTGGCAGATAGTGTGGTCTACAGCTTATCATGAGGAATTCTACCTCAAGCGAGAAATACCGCGAGACATTTTTAATATTAGACATCGCGCACCAGCAGTTATTGGCAAATTGACACACACCCCCACCCTTCGTTTTACCAGACGTAGCTGCTCTGTCCTGCCGAAACACGGACAAGCCCGCCAGCTGTATATTATCTGTGTCGTCGTTCAGCCAGGTCTCTGTAAAACATAATATTTGATTTAGGAGACTCATTTGTGACTGACAGTACTGGAAATATAATATATGCATGCAAAGGTACAAGGTAAAGTACCGTACACACCTATTGGGACGTTTTTATTTTATTTAACCAGGCAAGTCAGTTAAGAACAAATGATTATTTACAATGGTTGCCTAGGAACAGTGGGATAACTACCTTGTTCAGGGGCAGAACAACAGATTTTTATCATGTCAGCTCAGGGATTCGATCTTTTGGTTACTGGCCCAACACTCTAACCACTAGGCTAACCTCAGCCCTATCCTCTCCATCTCTCAAAACAATCTCACCTATTCCCCCTCCTCCCTTTCACCCCCCCCAAACTTTCCCTCTCACCACCCCTCAACCCTGTCTCCCCCTTAACCCTCGCCTGCTGGGGTGAAACCCAACTCTGGGTTAAATTTAGGGCCAGTGTGACTCAATGCTCACTGAGACACTTCTCCGCAAACCTCTCTCTCTCTCTCACTCACTCCAAGCCGTTGCATATCATTAACAACTGTTATTGAACAATAGTAACCATATATACAGTAATTAAATTGTAAGATCTGCGTATTAACCTAATTAGACCCTTTAGTGCAGATAGTTATATAGTATTTACCTAGATATTGCATTTTATTTAACCATGGTGAAAAAGCCAAAACAGGTGACCAAAGCATTCCAAATATCAGATGGATCTTCTCACCCATGATGCGATGTCTCTATACCAGGCTTCTCAAACTATAGACTACTGACTGACTATAGTCTACTGACCCAGACTATAGCCTGACCCAGACTATAGCCTACCGACTATAGCCTACTGACTGACCATAGTCTACTGCCCCAGACTATAGCCTACCGACTCAGACTATAGCCTACCGACTCAGACTATAGCCTACTGACTGACTACAGCGTACTGTCCAAGACTATAGTCCACTGACCCAGACTATAGTCTACTGACTGACTATAGACTAATGACTGACTACAGCCTACTGTCCAAGACTATAGTCCACTGACCCAGACTATAGTCTACTGACTGACTATAGCATACTGACTGACTACAGCCTACTGACCCAGACTATAGCCTGCTGACTGACTATAGCCTACTGACCCAGGTCATAGCCTGCTGACTGACTATAGCCTACTGACCCAGACTATAGCCTACTGACCCAGACAATAGCCTACTGACCCAGACAATAGCCTACTGACCCAGACTATAGCCTGCTGACTGACTAGTCTACTGCCCAGGTCTAGCCTGCTGTCATAGCCTGCTGACAGACTATAGCCTACTGACCCAGACTATAGCCTACTGACCCAGACAATAGCCTACTGACCCAGACAATAGCCTACTGACCCAGACAATAGCCTACTGACCCAGACTATAGCCTACTGACCCAGACTATAGCCTGCTGACCCAGACTATAGTCTGCTGACTGACTATAGCCCACTGACCCAGACTCATAGCCCACTGACCCAGACTATAGCCCACTGACCCAGACTATAGCCCACTGACCCAGACTATAGCCCACTGACCCAGACCATAGTCTACTGACCCAGACCATAGTCTACTGACCCAGACCATAGTCTACTGACCCAGACCATAGTCTACTGACCCAGACCATAGTCTACTGACCCAGACTATAGTCTACTGACTGACTATAGCCCACTGACCCAGACTATAGCCCACTGACCCAGACTATAGCCCACTGACCCAGACTATAGCCTACTGACCTAGACAATAGTCTACTGACCCAGACTATAGGCTACTGACTGACTAAAGACTACTGACTGACTAACTGAATATAGCCTACTGACCCAGACTATAGCCCATTGACCAAGACTATAGCCTACTGACTGACTATTCAGACTGATGTTGTTGTGTTAATGGAGCCGAACATTAAGTGATTTACTTCCAGGTCACACAGCTGTCTTGACCCCTGGCCTGGCTGAGAGAGGTTGTGACCTCTGGAGCTGGGGCTGTGCTGACAGAAACATACCAACAGAAAGACACTGTCTGTGTCTCTGTGTGTGTACAGAGAACAGCTCAAAATGCGCAAACTGGCTCTAACCAGAACAGAAAGGGGAGTGGGAGGCCCCGGTGTACAAATGAGCAAGAGGACAAGTACATTAGAGTGTCAATTTTGAGAAACAGATGCCTCACAAGTCCTCAACTGGCAGCTTCATTAAATAGTACCTGCAAAACACCAGTCTCAATGTCAACAGTGAAGAGGCGATTCCAGGATGCTGGCCAGTTGAGGACATGTGAGGTGTCTGTTTCTGTGAAGGGAGTAGTACACAGCGTTGTACGAGATCTTCCGTTTTTTTGGCAATTTCTTACATGGAATAGCCTTCATTTCTCAGAACAAGAATAGAGTTTCAGAAGAAAGTTTGTTTCTGACCATTTTGAGCCTGTAATCGAAACCCATAAATGCTGATGCTCCAGATACTCAACTACTCTAAAGAAGGCCAGTTTTATTGCTTCTTTAGTCAGAACAACAGTTTAACAGCTGTGCTAACATAATTGCAAAATAGTTTTCTAATGATTAATTAGCCTTTTAAAATGATAAACTTGGATTAGCTAACACAACGTGCCATTGGAACACAGAAGTGATGGTTGCTGATAATGGGCCTCTGTACGCCTATGTAGATATTCCATTAAAAATCTGCCAGTTTCAGCTACAATAGTCATTTACAACATCAACAATATCTACACTGTATTTGTGATCAATTTGATGTTATTTTAATGGACAAAAACATTTTTGCTTTTATTTCAAAAACAAGGAAATGTCTAAGTGACCACAAACCTTTGAATGGTAGTTTATGTGTGTGTGTGTGTGTGTGTGTGCGCATTTGTGACCTTGAAGTGAAAACCTGTATAGATAAACTGCTCCTCTTACAACATGGGACATACCTCACTACATAAGCCCAGTCCACCATCCTCAGAAGGTGTTTAGCTAGCTTACTTAAAAATCTTGTAGGAAATTATCCCCGGCCGTGCCAAGGTATTGAATAAATAAACAGTATTAAGATAGTGTACCAGTTTCAACAGCTCCACACACCCTTCTCCCACTTTTCTCTCCCCCTCTGTAACCCACCATAGTGATCAACACACACACACACACACACACACACACACACACACACACACACACACACACACACACACACACACACACACACACACACACACACACACACACTCTCTCTCACAGACACACACACACAGCCCCATCATAGTGATCATCCCTGTGTGATAGACGTGGGTACCTCCAGTGGGGGGATATTAAGCCTGTAAATAGTGTGACTAATTTAGATGTCTTATTTTTATCTGACCTCTGGTCCCATAGACACTCTGCTATGGCCAGGGATTAAGGATTTGCCTTGGGCAAGAGGCCACCACGTCTCTGCAACCTCCAAGACAGAGAGAGGGAGGAGAAGAGGGAGAGGGGAAAGACACAGGAGAGAAGAGGAGGGGGACAGAGGAAGGAGAGGGGCCTCCTTGGGTAGACCTCAACTCTATCCTAGCACCTCTAAGGGAAAGAAAGAGAGAAGAGGAGAGGAAAGAGAGGAAGAGCAGAGAGAGAAGGAGAGGGAGAAAAGGGGGAATTGAGGCAGCCTTAGCCAGCTTTCCAACCATTCAGCCATTACAATGAGCCCGTCCTCCTATAGCTCCTCCCACCAGCCTCCACTGATGAGGATTTAAAATGATGAAGCTGAGGAGAAGGTGACATGACCATAGAAATACAATGAATAGAATGGGCTTGGAACCTCTAACCCTGGAAATGAGACTGGTAAAATCATGTGTACACTCCCAATGCCTGCCTGGTACTGTGATGCAATCATTTCCATGGTAATGTAGAATGCTCATTCAAAGGATGCTAAGTGATGCTGCTCATTTGAAGCATTTTTTTAAATGTCAGTTGAATTGATTCAATAATTCACAGCACAGATTGATGGGTACACTTTCTGCTTTGCTCTTATGGGTATACTCAAAATGGCTGCGAGTCCACCCATTTTGTCATCATTGACTTGAATGGGGACACCTGTTCTATTCATAATTATTCTATGGACATAACTTCATCCCTTCACGTGTTCACAGGGAAGTGATGCTGTATAAATACATTGAACCTGTCTGCTCACATTTCCTGCTATAGGAATATCTATTTATATCCATGAAAACAGTGATAGCTTTTACAAGACTGAAGTCTTAGGAGCATTCTGACCACCATACCAGAGATGGATATCAATTAGAGGGATCTTAACTTTTCCCATACACTGAGTATACAAAACATTAAGAACACCCGCTCCCTCTGCAGTTTCCTGAAGTCCACGATCAGCTCATTAATTTTGTTGACGTTGAGGGAGAGATTGTTTTACTGGCACCACACCGCCAGGGCCCTCACCTCCTCCCTGTAGGCTGCCTCATCATTATTGGTAATCAGCCCTACTACTGTTGTGTTGTCTGCAAATTTGATCATTGAGTTGGAGGCATGTGTGGCCACCCAGTCATGGGTGAACAGGGAGTACAGGAGGGGGCTGAGCACGCACCCTTGTGGGGCCCATGTGTTGAGGATCAGCGAAGTGGAGATGTTGTTTCCTACCTTCCCCACTTGGGGGTGGCCCGTCAGAAAGTCCAGGACCAAGTTGCACAAGGCAGGGTTCAGACCCAGGGCCCCGAGCTTAATGATGAGCTTGGAGGGTACTGTGGTGTTGAAGGCTGAGCTTAAGTCAATGACCAGCATTCTTACGTAGGTATTCCTCTTGTCCAGACGGGATAGGGCAGTGTGATAACGATTCCATCGTCTGTGTATCTATTGGGGCGGTAAGCAAATTGAAGTGGGTCTAGGGTGTCAGGTAAGGTGGAGGTGATATGATTCTTAACTATCCTCTCATAGCACTTCATGATGACAGAAGTGAGTGCTACGTGGCGATACTCATTTAGTTCAGTTACCTTTGCTTTCTTGGGTACAGGAACGATGGTGGACATCTTGAAGCAAGTGGGGACAGCAGACTGCGATAAGGAGAGATTGAATATGTCTGTAAACACTCCAGCCAGCTGGTCTGCGCATGCTCTGAGGACACGGCTAGGGATGCAGTCTGGGCTGGCAGCCTAGCGAGGGTTAACACGCATAAATGTCTTACTCGTGTCTGGCCACGGAGAACGAGAGCCCACAGTCCTTGGGAGAGGGCTGCGTTGGTGGCACAGTGCTTTTTACATTTTATTCAACCTTTATTTAACCAGGAAAAGCCCATTGAGACCCAGAGACTCTTTTTCAAGGGAGACCTGGCCAGGAAGGCAGCAACAATCAATACATTACAAAATGAAAACATACAACACAACATGATCCAGCCTTAAAAAGCATTTACACTCATCTGTAACAGTCTCCCATCAAAATGTAAAATTCATTCAGTGGCACTAACATATCTAGATGAAGCATGGATTGTAGATTATTCCATGTGTCTGGGGCACAAGAAGAGAATGCAGTCTTGCCTAAATACTGCGAATGTCCTGGGCTTTAAGTAGCAACCACCTAGCATACCGGGTATGGTAACTGCAGGTGGTGAAGGAGACCAGACTACAGAGGGAAAGAGTGAGTTCACCCAAAGGGGCTTTGTAGATGAACACATACAAATGTATCTTTCTGCGCATATAAAGTGAGGTCCAACCAACCATTTGGTACAATGTGCAATGGTGAGTGAGTGACTTGGCATTTGTAATAAAGCGCAAGGATGCATGATAAACAGAGTCCAGTCTCTGTAAGACGGAGGAGGCTGTGTGCATATACAACAAGTCACCATAATCAATTACAGAGAAAAAAGTGGCCTGAACAAGCTTCTTTCTAGCCATAAGCGGGAAGCAAGCCTTATTCCAAAAATAAAAACCCAATTTCAATTTAAGCTTTGTCACAAGATTATCCACATGAACTTTAAAGGACAACTTGTCATCCAACCAAATACCTATTTGGAGGATGACACTTTTTCAATGGATAAGCCACCAGATGTGACAATGCTAACGTTCTCTGGCAGAGTTCTAGCTGTGGTAAAGGTCATGAATTTAGTTTTTTGTACATTCAAGACCAGTTTGAGACCACAAAGGGAGGCCCGCAGTGACTGAAAAGCAGTCTGGAGCTCTTCAACAGCCTGAACCAGAGAAGGAGCACATGAATATATACAGTTGAAGTCAGATGTTTACATACACCTTAGCCAAATACATTTAAACTCAGGTTCACACAATTCCTGACATTTAATCCAAATAAAAATTCCCTGTTTTAGGTGAGTTAGGATCACCACTTTATTTTAATGTGAAATGTCAAAATAATAGTAGAGAGAATTATTTATTTCAGCTTTAATTTATTTTGTCACATTGCCAGTGGGTCAGAAGTTTACATACACTCAATTAGTATTTGGTAGCATTGCCTTTAAATTGTTTAATTTGGGTCAAACATTTTGGGTAGCCTTCCACAAGCTTCCCACAATAAGTTGGGTGAATTTTGGCCCATTCCTCCTGACAGAGCTCGTATAACTGAGTCAGGTTTGTAGGCCTCCTTGCTCGCACACGCTTTTTCAATTCTGCCCACAAATGTTCTATAGGATTGAGGTCAGGGCCACTCCAATACCTTGACTTTGTTGTCCTTAAGCCATATGGCGGCAGGGTAGCGTAGTGGTTAGACTGTTGGACTAGTAACCAGAAGGTTGCAAGTTCAAACCCCCAAGCTGACAAGGTACAAATCTGTCATTCTGAACTGACAATTAACCCACTGTTCCTAGGCCATCATTGAAAATAAGAATTTGTTCTTGACTTGCCTAGTTAAATAAAAAAGGTACAATTTTTTTTTAAATGCCACAACTTTGGAAGTATGCTTGGGGTCATTGTCCATTTGGAAGACCCATTTGCAACCAAGCTTTAACTTCCTGACTGATGTCTTGAGATGTTGCTCCAATAAATCCACATAATTTTCCTACCTCATGATGCCATCTATTTTGTGAAGTGCAGCAGTCCCTCCTGCAGCAAAGGACCCCCACAACATGATGCTGCCACCCCCTGTGCTTCACGGTTGGGATGGTGTTCTTCGGCTTTGCAAGCCTCCCCTTTTCTCTCCAAAGATAACAATGGTCATTATAGCCAAACAGTTCTATTTTTGTTTCATCAGACCAGAGGACATTTCTACAAAACGTCCTTTGCTGTGGTTCTGGGATTGATTTGCACTTTTCGGCACCAAAGTACGTTCATCTCTCGGAGACAGAACGTGTCTCTTTCCTGAGCAGTATGACGGCTACGTGGCCCCATGGTCTTTATACTTGCGTACTATTGTTTGTACAGATGAACGTGGTAACGTTTGGAAATTGTTCCCAAGGATGAACCAGATTTGTGGAGGTCTACAATTTTGTTTTGAGGTCTTGGCTGATTTCTTTTGATTTCCCATGATGTCAAGCAAAGAGGTACTGAGTTTGAAGGTAGGCCTTGAAATACATCCACAGGTACACCTCCAATTGACTCAAATGATGTCAATTAGCCTATCAGAAGCTTCTGAAGCCATGACATAGTTTTCGGGAATGTTCCAAGCTGTTTAAAGGCACAGTTATTTATTGTATGTAAACTTCTGACGCACTGGAATTGTGATACAGTGAATTATAAGTGAAATAATCTGTCTGTAAACAATTGTTGGAAAATTTATTTGTGTCATGCACAAAGTAGATGTCCTAACTGACTTGCCAAAACTATAGTTTGTTCACAAGAAATTTGTGGAGTGGTTGAAAAACTAGTTTAAATGACTCCAACCTAAATGTATGTAAACTTCTGACTTCAACTGTAACTGTATCATCTGCTTATAGATATAACTTCGCTGGTTGCATCCCATTTCCCAAATCATTAATAAAAATTGTGAGCAACACAGGAGCTAAAATGGAACCCTGGGACACACCTCTATTAATCTCAAGAAAGCTAGAGTTGTGATTGTCAGTATATACACACTGTGTCTGTCAGAAAGATAGTTCCAAACCAAGCTCCTGCCCCTTTAGTCTAGCTAGCAAAAATTAATGGTCAACTGAATCAAAGGCCTTTGATAAATCCACAAACAGAGCAGCTCAATATTGCTTTTTATCAAGTGCATTAATGATGTCGTTTGCCACCCACTGCCATAGCTGCAGTTGTGGTGCTGTGCTCCGATCTAAAGCCAGACTGAACCCCACTCAGTATGTTATTTGCCACTGCCATAGCTGCAGTTGTGGTGCTGTGCTCCCGATCTAAAGCCAGACTGAACCCCACTCAGTATGTTATTTGCCACTGCCATAGCTGCAGTTGTGGTGCTGTGCTCCGATCTAAAGCCAGACTGAACCCCACTCAGTATGTTATTTGCCACTGCCATAGCTGCAGTTGTGGTGCTGTGCTCCGATCTAAAGCCAGACTGAACCCCACTCAGTATGTTATTTGCCACTGCCATAGCTGCAGTTGTGGTGCTGTGCTCCGATCTAAAGCCAGACTGAACCCCACTCAGTATGTTATTTGCCACTGCCATAGCTGCAGTTGTGGTGCTGTGCTCCCGATCTAAAGCCAGACTGAACCCCACTCAGTATGTTATTTGCCACTGCCATAGCTGCAGTTGTGGTGCTGTGCTCCGATCTAAAGCCAGACTGAACCCCACTCAGTATGTTATTTGCCACTGCCATAGCTGCAGTTGTGGTGCTGTGCCCCGATCTAAAGCCAGACTGAACCCCACTCAGTATGTTATTTGCCACTGCCATAGCTGCAGTTGTGGTGCTGTGCTCCGATCTAAAGCCAGACTGAACCCCACTCAGTATGTTATTTGCCACTGCCATAGCTGCAGTTGTGGTGCTGTGCCCCGATCTAAAGCCAGACTGAACCCCACTCAGTATGTTATTTGCCACTGCCATAGCTGCAGTTGTGGTGCTGTGCTCCGATCTAAAGCCAGACTGAACCCCACTCAGTATGTTATTTGCCACTGCCATAGCTGCAGTTGTGGTGCTGTGCTCCGATCTAAAGCCAGACTGAACCCCGCTCAGTATGTTCTTTTCAATTAACTGTGAGTTCTGTGAGTTCACTAGGGATTCATAGATTTTGGCCAGCATAGGGAGTTTAGAGACAGGATGCATCTGAGGGATCTCCACCCTTTAGTAGTGGGAGGACATAAGCTGATTTCCAAATGCTGGGTATGGAATTGGTCAAGAGACTCAAGTTGAAAATGTGAGCCACAGGTTCAGTAATAATACCAGCTGCTATCTTTAAGCTCTCTGGGATATGTGGGACGCTAGTGTCCCACCTGGCCAAAAGCCAGGGAAAATGCAGAGCGCCAAATTCAAATAAATTACTATAAAAATCAAACTTTCATTAAATCCCACATGCACGATAGCAAATGAAAGCTACGCTTGTTGTGAATCCAGCCCACATGTCAGATTTCAAAAAGGCTTTTCGGCAAAAGCAAACGATACTATAATCTGAGGATAGCACCATAGTAAACAAAGAGAGAAAGCATATTTCAACCTTTCAGGTGCGTCACAAAATGCAGAAATAAAAATGTAATTCATGCCTTACCTTTGACGTGCTTCTTTTGTTGGCACTCCAATATGTCCCATAAACATCACAAATGGTCCTTTTGTTAAATTAATTCCGTCAATATATATCCAAAATGTCCATTTATTTGGCGCGTTTGATCCAGAAAAACACTGGTTCCAACCTGACCAATGTCACTACAAAATATCTCAAAAGTTACCTGTAAACTTTGCCAAACATTTCAAACGACTTTTGTAATACAACTTTAGGTATTTTTTTACGTAAATAATCGATTAAATTGAAGACAGGATGATCTGTGTTCAATACAGGAAGAAAACAAACTGTAGCATGCTTTCTGGTCACGCGCCTCTATCTAACAGTACACTTCAAGTGACCCTCGTTCAAGATGGCCGTACTTCTTCATTACACAAAGGAAAAACCTCAACCAATATCTAAAGACTGTTGACATCCAGTGGAAGCGATAGGAACTGCAAGAAGGTCCCTTAGATATCTGGATTCCCAATGAAAGCCCATTGAAAAGAGAGTGACCTCAGGATTTCCCCTGCTAAATAAGTTCTGTTATACTCACAGACATGATTCAAATAATATGTATATCTTATCTTCTGGGGATGAGTAGCAGGCAGTTGACTTTGGGCATGCATTTCATCCGGATGTGAAAATACTGCCCCCTGTCACCAAGAAGTTAAGAGGTAGCGGTCCAGGTTGTCTGGACCTGCAGACTTTTTAGTGTCTATTGCCTTTAATGCTTTATAGACCTCAGTATAAGAAACAGGCTCAAAGTTAAAATGGTTCACATGAGGGCCTATATCATAGTTGACTGTAGCCGAGTTTACATTAGAGGCCTGGGCCCCACCATTATCAAAAACTGACCCAGCAGATATGAAGTGCTTGTTAAAAGCCCCTACAATATCGGCTTTATCCTTCACAGCCAAAGGATACATTAGAACCTGATACTGATTTGATTAGCTTACAGAACTTGGTAGGGTTGTTTAGGTTCTCTGTCACTGCATTTAAATAGTAATCTGATTTGGACTTCCTGATCAATCCTGTGCAATTGTTTCTTAGCACTCTGAAGGAGGCCCAGTCAACAGGAGCATTTGTATGTCAAGCTTGAGCCCAATAGATATTTCTCTTTCTAATTAATTCTGCCAAGTTATCTGAAAACCAGGGATTGTCCCTTCCACTGATTCTAAATGTCTTCACAGGGGCATGCTTAGTCCCAGGCAGTGTCAGCATCGGGAATCAGACTTACTGTCAACATTATGGTACAGATCATGTAAGAATGCTTGCTCATCAAATTGTCTAAAATGTCATTTAAAAATATAACGGGGTTTGGCTTTGGTCATTTTTGTATTTCTAACACAAGTAATTGCACAGTGATCACTGACATCATTACAGAATATCCCAGTCGATGTGTATTTGTGAGGGGTCTTCGTTAGAATAATGTCCAATAGCGTTGATTTGTTAGGTGCTCTTGGATTCGGTCTTGTAGGCGCATTAATTAATTGAGCGAGATTCAGAGAGTCACACAGTTCTTTAAAAGAGTTCCATACAGATGTAAGCATGTCCCAGTTCAAATCTCCTAAAATAATGAATTCAGAGTGATTAAGCTTGCAGGACATCAGAAAGAGAGTTGAGAGCGTGTCCCGAAGTCGAGGGCGGTCTGTAGCAGCCGACTGCAGTGATGTGGGAGTCCTTATATATGTTCACTTTAACCGCAAGCAATTCAAAATGTTTGGCTTTTGGAAATCGAGAGAATTTCAGAGGTGTTAAACTCTGATTTCACATAAATTGCAATCCACCCTACTTTACTCATCTGATCATTCTTAAAACCATGTACCCATTATCTGACTCAGATTTATTTAGCCAAGTTTCTGATAAAAAACATTACGTCTACATTTGTCATTTTGGCCCATTTTCTAATCATGTCTATTTTTGGAAATAGACTTCTGACGTTAACATGCAAGAGGCCAAAATCTGCTTTGTTTTTAAAATCATAGAGAGTCGGTAGAGATAGCATGGGATCTACCGGCCCAGGGTTTGGTCGCATGTTACCAGAGATCAACAATAAAAGCATAACAATCTCAGTTGCCCAAGTGTGAGGACTTGGTGGAGCCTGCACCATTGTTAATAAAACGTACTGAGTCTAAGCCCCAGAGCGGGCGAAGAAGGTATTTAGCTTGTCTGAAAGCAAGACGTCACTGTCCGTGACGTGGCGCGTTTTACCTTCGTAGTCCGTGATTGTCTGTAGATCCTGCCACATATGTCTCATGTCTGAGCCATTGAATTGTGACTCCACTTTGTTTCTGTACTGACATTTTGCCTGTTTGATTGCCTTATGGAGGGAATAACTACACTGTTTGTATTCTACCATATTCCCAGTCACCTTGCCATTGTTAAATGCGGTGGTTCGTGCTTTCAGTTTGCGCGAATGCTGCCATCTATCCATGGTTTCTGGTTAGGTTTTAATAGTAACAGTGGGAACAACATCCCCTATACACTTCCTGAAGAACTCAGTCACCGTGTCCGTGTATACTTCAATGTTATTCTCAAAGGGTACCCAGAACATATCCAGGCGGCGTGATCAAATCAATCTTGAAGCATGAATTCCGATTGGTCAGACCAGCATTAAATCGACCTTAGCACGGGTACGTCCTGTTTGAGTTTCTGACTATAGGAAGGGAAGAGCAAAATGGAGTTGTGATCTGATTTGCCAAAGGGAGGGTGGGGGAGGCCCTTGTAGGCATCTCGAAAAGGGGGAGTAGCAGTGGTCAAGTGTTTTAGCAGAGCGAGTACTACAGTAAATGTGTTGATAGAACTTCGGTAGCGTTTTCCTCAAATTTGCTTTGTTAAAATCCCCAGCTACAATAAATGCGGCCTCAAGATATGTGCTTTCCAGTTTGCATAAAGTCCAGTGTAGTTCCTTGAGGGTGGCCGTGGTATCGGCTTGAGGGGGAATATACATGGCTGTGACTATAACCGAAGAGAATTCTCTTTAGAGGTAATAGGTAGTATTTGATTGTGAGGTATTCTAGGTCGGAGGAACAAAAGGACTTGAGTTTCTGTTTGTTATCACAATCACACAATCACCCACTTCGTCCCGGAGAGTTCTTTATTCCTGTCTGTGCGATGTACTGAGAACCCAGCTGGCTATATGGACGGAGAAAGTATATCCCGAGAGAGCCATGATTCCGGAAACAGAGTATGTTACAGTCCTTGGTGTCTTCGTGGAAGGGGTTCCTCGCCCTGAGCTCGTCTACTTTATTGTCCAGAGACTGAAAATAAGCGGGTAATATAGTTGGAAGTGGTGGATGGTGTGCACAACTCCTGAGTCGGACTAGAAGTCCACTCCGAATACCTCTTCTCCACCGGCAGGGTCTTGGAGCAGCCTCTGGGATAAGTTAAATTGCCCTGGGGGGTAGAAACAAAGGATCCAATTCGGGAAAGTCGTATTCCTGGCGGTAATGTTGATGATTTACCGTCGCTCTGATATCCAAAAGTTATTTCCGGCTGCATGTAATAACACAAAAAACTAAATACTGCAAAGCTGCAATGTCTGTTAGCGCCATCTTGCCACATCGGAGAAATTGAAGCTGTTCCAAGGGTAAAAGGAGGGGGGGAGGATGAGGGTGCAACTCAATATTAGGAAGGTGTTCCTAATGTTTGGTATACTCAGTATACTCAGATGAATGGGGGGCCATGAAATCTCATACATGAAGAAGCAACGAGAATTCAGATTCTCTTATTGAAGACAGGCCAGGAGAGAACGAGGGAGGACTAGGTTCTCTACAGCGTCAGATATTTATGTCATCACACCAGCAGGACAGACAAGCTCATAACACTTGAGCACAGAACATTATTGAGGTCAGAGAAAGAGAGACGGAGGGACAGAGACAGCCAGCTTCAAGTTCCTTGTCGGCCACATCACAGCCTCAGGAGGCTGACAAGAGTGGTGCGGTCAGTCCAGTACATTACTGTGGCCGAGCTCCCTGCCATCTAGGACCTCTATATCAGGCGGTGTCAGGGAAAGGACAAAAAATGACCAAAGACTCCAGCCACCCAAGCCATAGACTGTTCACACTGCTACCGTCCGGGCAAATGGTACTGGAGCATTGGCTCTTGGACCAATAGGCTTTGAGTCAGCTTCTACCCGTATGCCATAAGAATGGCACCCAAACTATCTGCATTGACTATCTTGCACTGACCATACGCACACACACTAGATTAAATACTGTATACAAACCATATGCACACACTAACTCACACACATTACATTGACACTCCCACACATACTCACAAGCACAGACATGCAGACCAACACAAACACACATACATACACAATACACATCATTTGCTGCTGCTACTCTGTTCTTTATTTTACTCTTATTATTATTTATTCTGATGCACAGTCACTTTACCTTGCCGTCATGTACATATCTACCTCAAATACCTCATACCTCTGCACATTGATCTGGTACTAGTACTACCTGTATATAGCTTAATTCTTGATCTGCTACTGGTACTCTTGTATATAGATCCATTCTTGTATTTTATTTTATTCCTTGTGTTACAATTTTTATTTTTTTACATTGTTGGGAAGAGCTCATAAGAAAGCATTTCATGGTAAAGTCTATACAAGTTGTCACGAATAAAATTTGATTTGCAAATGAGAAGTGGACGGATGGACAGACGGCAGAGAGTGAGAGGTGGACAGACAGCAGAGGTGGACAGACGGCAGAGAGTGAGAGGTGGACAGACGGCAGAGAGTGAGAGGTGGACAGACGGTAGAGAGTGAGAGGTGGACAGACGGTAGAGAGTGAGAGGTGGACAGACGGGCAGAGAGTGAGAGGTGGACAGACGGCAGAGAGTGAGAGGTGGACAGACGGCAGAGTGAGAGGTGGACAGACGGCAGAGAGTGAGAGGTGGACAGACGGCAGAGAGTGAGAGGTGGACAGACGGCAGAGAGTGAGAGGTGGACAGACGGCAGAGAGTGAGAGGTGGACAGACGGCAGAGTGAGAGGTGGACAGACGGCAGAGAGTGAGAGGTGGACAGACGGCAGAGAGTGAGAGGTGGACAGACGGCAGAGAGTGAGAGGTGGACAGACGGGCAGAGTGAGAGGTGGACAGACGGTAGAGAGTGAGAGGTGGACAGACAGCAGAGTGAGAGGTGGACAGACGGTAGAGAGTGAGAGGTGGACAGACGGGCAGAGAGGTGGACAGACGGTAGAGTGAGAGGTGGACAGACAGCAGAGTGAGAGGTGGACAGACAGCAGAGTGAGAGGTGGAGACGGGTGGAGAGTGAGAGGTGGACAGACGGTAGAGAGTGAGAGGTGGACAGACGGTAGAGAGTGAGAGGTGGACAGACGGTAGAGAGTGAGAGGTGGACAGACGGGCAGAGAGTGAGAGGTGGACAGACGGGTAGAGAGTGAGAGGTGGACAGATGGGTAGAGAGTGAGAGGTGGACAGACGGTAGAGAGTGAGAGGTGGACAGACGGTAGAGAGTGAGAGGTGGACAGACAGGCAGAGTGAGAGGTGGACAGACGGGCAGAGTGAGAGGTGGACAGACGGTAGAGAGTGAGAGGTGGACAGGCGGGCAGAGACAGAGATGGACTGAGACGGACGGACACTCGGACAGGTAGAGCGAGAGAAGTGGACAGACTGATGGACAGACAGACAGAGACCTACCAGGGTCTGTTGGTATCTCAGAGCCTTCCTTTGCGACGCATCTGCAGCCATTGACACGCTGTCACTGACCCAAAAATAACCCTGATGGCGGCTTCAGCATTTCCACCCGCACACTCTCAGCTAAACAAACACACACGTCAAGAGTGTACACACTTTCTTACATATGCATTCTAACATACACAGCAGTTCAGTGCACACACACACTTGAGATTGACACTTGTTCAGATCCAATCTCGTCTGGTTGATCCAGAGGCGGTGTTCCCTCCACCTGTCCTGTAAGACAGTCAACAGAAAGACGTCTGTACAGAGACTCCTGGTAGTGATATGAGGCAGAGACAGACGCAGCGCTTTCCTTTATTAGAACAGCAGACACCTAATCACACACACAGCAGGGCTCACGTTAACGACACCGATACTGGCATACAAGCCTCTTGTCCCCGTGAGCAGGCCAGCTAGACCCATGGGCCATTAGATCTTTGTTTTTGGATGGGGTGTTTTTGTTTGGACAGGCAGGGGTGAGGGTGATGCCACCCCCCACAGGGCTGCCCCTGCAACGTGAGGGAAGGTGCACATTAACACCCCCGTCATCAGCCAATGATGCAAGGCTATCCCTTCGAACCCTCACATGCTCCAAGCCCTCATTCCCCCTGCTGTCTCAACATACCTCTTCCCTATCAGCAATCTGTAATGGACTTCACTAGGCCAGATGTAGCAGTCAACATAACACACATTGCCATCTATCCCATCTGATATAATGGTTTTCAGTCTGGGTTGTAGGCGTGCATCTCAAAAGTCTGAAGTGGTTCTCACTCAATCATGTTTACTGATCTGAAATCACCCGTTTCCATTTCAGCCGGATGAGACAGCATGGCACATGGCCCACCTAAAGAGAGGGAGAGAGAGAATGGCCCGGCCCCACCAATCCCTTAACCCTTCTCTGCTTTGGAGACCACACACCACATTACAACCTAATCTCACTGCATGGTGGTGGCCAGAGAGAAATGTGTCACTCCGACCGCGGGCGAGTGTGTGATGTGTGTCAGGGAGAATGATTATGGACAGCTGGCTGAGGCACTACCTGATACACAGAGAACATTATCACAGTGGTAGTGGTCAGTGTGTGACTCACGACGCATATTGTGCAGTCATGAAACAGTCCTTACTCCAGGGTTGTGAGAGATACTATACCAGGACACTGAGGGGGACTGGATGTACACTGTGATATAAAGAAACAGCAACAAGGAGAGATCAAAATATAATATCATGCATAGTGTACATATGTACAGTGCTCTCTCATACACACACAGCGCATGTCAACACAACTCATAGAAAGTCAATTCATAGAAAAAAACAAAAGGTTGTTTATTTTCCTGAACATTTGGCAGTCTTTGTTTTAGACATAAATACAGTCATCATCTCCCCCCATCCCCAGCAGCTCCTTAGCTTATGGCAGTGAACCCCAGCCCTCAGTACTTCACTTTCAAGGGATAACCTACTTCACCACAAAATCTCAGAAAATTTACAATAACAAAAAATATGACTGTCATGACACCAGTTGTGTAGATGCTATATTGTACACATTTAGTTGAAACCGAACTAGAGTCTTCAAACCAAATGGAAAGCGTCTAACTAACATCTGGCACTTAGAATTTGGGGTGAACTGTCCATAGAATTAGAATACTAATTTAACAGGATCTCTATGGAAATGTATTTTTTTTAACATGAGCATTACATGCTGCCTCTGTGATTGGTTGGTCAACAGCTCAATTCATACTGTTCCTGTCATATCACTCCTCCCTACAACACTGTTAGAACCAAACACATTGCTGCTCATTCTGAGAAACATCAATATTGCTGCTCATACAGTTGAATGTGATGCATCGTCCTATGTAAATGATAAACCAAGTATTTAAGACAATACTTACCACAGCTTTCACATGGCACACATTGCTATGGAATATTGCATATAAAATCTAAAAGGAAAATACTGTAGCTGCTTTTAAACCAATCCATATGTTTAAACATCCATCTTGTGAACTGAAATCTTAATGGTCAAGGAAACGTTGACAGTAGGTAACTTAGGTCTCAAATTGACCAGAGATAACTAGCAGTTACGTAGAATTCTAATATAATTCATTGGTGTAACATGTAACTAATTTAAATAAACTGTTGACATCTTTCAACACATCTAAGTAAAAACAGTCTGGTTACCAATGTAGTTATAACATTAATTAACCTACGTGCCTTAACTTGTCTACATCTTTTATTTAACTAGGCAAGTCAGTTAAGAACAAATTCTTATTAACAATGACGGTCTACCCCGGCCAAAACCGAATGACGCTGAGCCAAATGTGCACTGCCCTATGGGACTCCCAATCACGTCCAGATGTGATACAGCCTGGATTCGAACCAGGGACTGTAGTGACGCCTCTTGCACTGAAATGCAGTGCCTTAGACTGTAACCCCCTCATGGAGGTAGAGAGATGGGAGGGGGAGGACAGTTGTTTGTGAGAGAAATGGTCCATTCTATTGAAATGGAATACAGTACACTTGTTGCCTCAATAACACATCAAATCATTGCTAACAAACCCTGAAACTCTCAATATCATATCTACTTGCCCCAGTATCCTTCAGTGGAAGACTCAGATTACTAGGAGGGTATTGAAATGCAGCTCCCTCCATGCTGCATCCCAGCCAATAACTCTACACCACCACCTGTCTGCCCATCAGATGGACACAGATACATACCTTCATTTGGTCAGGGGGGATTTCCTATTATAATGCTTATAAATGTTATGCATTTTATAATAAACATTTTTTTATACAAAAAGGAGACAAGGGCTTTACATTTCTTACAAAAAAAGAGCTTAAAAATGATTTGATACAAAATAAATGGATAAAAATAGATCTGCATACAAAATACATGTTTAAAAAAAGAATAATCTTCAAACACAAAAGTTGCTGTTTAGTAAGAAATTAAAAGCGATACATTTAAATATATTCTGGTGTGTTAGCAAGCTAAAATATTTTCCTGGAACATTTCAATCCCATTTCTAACTGCCACAGATACACATATAGCAAGCCTAGCTGATAGGTAGGTACACACATCAGCTGCATACCAGTCATGTATACTTCATGCCCATTACCAAGCACATAGATTTACAACAACTCGTTCCATTTTCCTTTCCAAGTTCATCTGTGAGAGGGAATTTGCACAGCAAATGTGAATGAATTAATCCTCTATGATTGTGTGTAACAGTATGTGTGTGTGTCAGTAGTGGGTGCGGTATGTGTGTGGTGCTGTAGGGGTGCAGAAATGTGTGCGTGTCAGTACTGAGGGTGGTACTTGGGGAACAGGTAGAGGTCTTTGCAGAGAGAGCTGGTGAATTCAGACATCTCCTTACAGCGATGGTGGGGGGTGCCAGGAGCATAGCCTTCTCTGTCTTTAATACAACCATTCACCTGAGGACAGAGGTTACAAAAGGTTACTTGCACTGAACTTGCTGATAACGACTTTATTGAGGGAAAATGTACTTACTATGATTGTGATATGTGGTGTGTGTTTGTGTTTACCTGCACCAGTATGTCTGATATGTGTGTGTCTCTGGCTCTGAAGCGGAGTGCTGAGTTGACCTCTTGGATGAACCAGGATCCTCTCTTGGTGTTCCTCATGGCTGCAGTACCTAGTAGGGCCCGACACATTACCCAGTAGGTCCCGACACATTACCCAGTAGGGGCCAACAGACACTACATTACCCAGTAGGGGCCAACAGACACTACATTACCCAGTAGGGGCCAACAGACACTACATTACCCAGTAACAGGCCAACAGACACTACATTACCCAGACACTACATTACCCAGGGGCCAACAGACACTACATTAGGTCCCCAGTATTACCCAGGGCCAGACACTACATTACCCAGGTCCCAACAGACACATTACCCAGACACTACATTACCCAGTAGGTCCCAACAGACACTATATTACCCAGGTCCCAACAGACACTACATTACCCAGTAGGTCCCAACAGACACTATATTACCCAGTAGGTCCCAACAGACACTACATTACCCAGTAGGTGCCAACAGACACTACATTACCCAGTAGGGGCCAACAGACACTACATTACCCAGTAGGTCCCAACAGACACTATATTACCCAGTAGGGTCCAACACACATACACAACAAAGAAACACACCACCAAATATTCCAACATTCACAACATAAACAAACAACACACATAAGCACACACACACACACACACACACCTTTGAGGGAGGCGAAGCCACAGATCATGTCAGAGCGCTGGGGCAGTTTGACTCTGAGCCTGCCTCTCTCCTCCATCTGCCTGGTGTCACCATCCCCCTCTCCCTCCCTCCCTGCATCCCTCTGTTCACAGCCAGGAGACTGGGTCCTCTCTGGCCCGTCTGGCTGCTCCACCCCACAGTCCATCTCCTCTGGAGGGAGACAGAGACAGAGAGAAGACGGGTTAGAAGAAGAGAACAGGGGAGGGAGTGTTGGGGAAAGGGAAGGAGGGAGAGTAAGGGCAGAGAGATTGCGTGTGTGCTCACCTCCTCTGCAGGCCTGGATGAAGAACATCTTGGGTTTATTCTGCAGTAGAGGACAGTGGGCGTTGTCAAACGCCTCAAACACCCAGTCCAACTGAGAGAGAGACAGAGATTCAATTAATATGATTATTATCATCAGAAACGGTTTCACTCTAAACTGAATGAGGTCACACACACCTCCAGCAGCTGTCCGTCTGTGCCGTAGATAGCCCCCTCTACTCCATGGGACAGCAGACACACCACACAGCTGGATACGGTCTGGTGCTGCTGCCGTCTGCCAAACTGCTCAATGCACTCCCGCATGCCCTGTCATAGAGAGAGATTAAACTATATTTTAATTACATTGCACTTTTAGAATTATTTTGGTACATTTTGTCACAAAGTGCAAGCGCCACTAGTTATACAGAGAGGAAGTATAGAGCTGTAAATTCACCCTTTGTTCTTTGCATTAAACATGGCATTGGAAAGACCAACGCTACAAACAGCTGTCTCTACTAGCTAACACCATGACTCTAATAGCAACAGGTCTATGTGAAGATCAAGGCAAACAAATGCCTGAGTGCCACTGATTGAAGCCAGTGGAGGATCCACCGATACAGTCCATGTTGGTTGAAGCACTGCTGTACCTTTGGCACCACTGTCTTGCTCTCTGTGTGTGTTACCTGAGCTGTGAGGTCTCTCCGGACGGTGACTATGTAGTCCAGCTCAGTGAACACCTTCCTGAGGACCTCCTCGTCCACCTCCCCTCCCTTCCTGGAGTCCAGGTCAGGAGCAGCACAGGGGTCAAAGGAGACGTTACTGATCACCAAGGCCAGGCCACGAGGACTGGACACCATACTATAGGACTGAAGGGGAGCGAACGGGAGAAAGAGAGGAGAGGGGGAAGAGAGAAAGTGTGAGGGGAGTAGAAAAAGGTGCAAAGGGAGGAAAGAATGCGAGAAGAAAGGGAGAAGAGAAAAGAGTGAGGGACAAGAGACAAAAATGCAGCGTGAGAAAATGACATGGTTACCTGAAGGAAAATAATGTGCTTATGTTGCTGCTGTTCTCAGTAGTGTTTGTTGTGGTTTCTGTCCCTGTACTTAAATGACAGTTTTCCACCCCAGTGGAGCTCAGTGATGAATCATCCTCAACCTGAGCAGGTTTACAGAGACTTCAACACATGGGCTGGGGGAATTCTCCCCATGTCTCTTTCCTGTCAAACTGACTGTGGTCTAGACAAACACTGTCTTCTACGGACCAGTGGGACTCGCCTGGTACTGTCTAAACTCTGTCTATACTGCAGAGGTCTAATAGCTGTCTGTTTAGAGTGGAGACACTACAACAGCTGTTACAGGTTGAGGTGGTTGAATAGGAAGATCTGCTCTCCTGCTCCCTAGAAATACCTTGGGGAACAATGCAGCTAAACAGCATCTGGAAACACATTCTGGACACAGGAAGTACATGCATGTGTTCGTTGCAAAGGTGCACGTTGCAGTGGCTGCTGCCTTGAAACTAACTGCCCTAGGGGACTGCATATAGTTGCATTGTAACAGTTGTATTTGCAGTGACAAATATGAGAACCAAAAATATACAGCAGTTAACAACATTAATGGTCTCAGGTAAGAGATACCAGACAGAGACTGTGTTGTACCTGTTGGCAGTGACATGGTACAGACATTGATTTACTGGTTTGTATTAACAGTGAGCGTTGTACCTGTTGGCAGTGACATGGTACAGACATTGATTTACTGGTTTGTATTAACAGTGAGCGTTGTACCTGTTGGCAGTGACATGGTACAGACAGTGATTTACTGGTTTGTATTAACAGTGAGCGTTGTACCTGTTGGCAGTGACATGGTACAGACAGTGATTTACTGGTTTGTATTAACAGTGAGCGCTGTACCTGTTGGCAGTGACATGGTACAGACAGTGATTTACTGGTTTGTATTAACAGTGAGCGTTGTACCTGTTGGCAGTGACATGGTACAGACAGTGATTTACTGGTTTGTATTAACAGTGAGCGTTGTACCTGTTGGCAGTGACATGGTACAGACAGTGATTTACTGGTTTGTATTAACAGTGAGCGTTGTACCTGTTGGCAGTGACATGGTACAGACAGTGATTTACTGGTTTGTATTAACAGTGAGCGCTGTACCTGTTGGCAGTGACATGGTACAGACAGTGATTTACTGGTTTGTATTAACAGTGAGCGTTGTACCTGTTGGCAGTGACATGGTACAGACAGTGATTTACTGGTTTGTATTAACAGTGAGCATTGTACCTGTTGGCACTGACATGGTACAGACAGTGATTTACTGGTTTGTATTAACAGTGGCGTTGTACCTGTTGGCAGTGACATGGTACAGACAGTGATTTACTGGTTTGTATTAACAGTGAGCGTTGTACCTGTTGGCAGTGACATGGTACAGACAGTGATTTACTGGTTTGTATTAACAGTGAGCGCTGTACCTGTTGGCAGTGACATGGTACAGACAGTGATTTACTGGTTTGTATTAACAGTGAGCGTTGTACCTGTTGGCAGTGACATGGTACAGACAGTGATTTACTGGTTTGTATTAACAGTGAGCGTTGTACCTGTTGGCAGTGTTTTAGGTAAAAGTCTGGTGTACAGGGAAGAACAGAGCTGGTGATGGGACTGTCTGCATCCAGACACATCTCCATTGACTCTGAAACACATATTAGGATGACATTACACCCTGCATGTATTTCATTCCATAAAATACACCAGTGGAGACAAACAATTACAATAATGTCCATCAGAGCAGGTTTCCAGTCAAGGTCACGTTTCTGCCTTGAAAGGGAAGCTGTTAGCAACATATAATGGTGTTGTAACAACCTTTGTACTACAGCTATGTGAGCAAGTCACACGGGCGTGGTGCCTGCAGGTGGCTGGGCAGTGGCACTCCATACCAAGGCTACAGCACACTGCTTCCACACTGATCAAATTATACAACTGGACTCAACATTTTCATTTACAGTTTTATTGGATTTATTAAAAATAGCTTCTTTTTTAAATAAAAGACTGAGTTACAAGCCAACAAACAGAATGATTACATTTATTAATTTTTCTCTCCAAACAACCACACAAACAACCCCTCCCATGATCTCCTAGGAAACATGCAAATATTGTGAATGAAACAGTTGTAAAGCTGTGATCTTGAATGCACCCAGCTCAGATGACTGCTCTACTCACCTTGTGTTCTGGATCTCTTGGTTGGAACAATCCCCTCCTGGGTGGGTAGTGGGAGGGGAGATTCCACATATCTCTGAAGGACAAAGGAAAAGGAGAATTTAACCATGTTTAATTTACCTTCGACGGCAATACAATCTGAACATTTATAGGTAAAACCAGTTCATTCCTGATTTTTTTCCTCATCTGCAGTGTGAATAGCAAAACATTCAGAGGAGGCTTGGGTTGGGAGTGATGGCTGACTCTCACCTCTCTCCCAATCTACATCTCTCCTCCTCTTTTCTTATTCCCCTCTTTCTCCCCATCCCCCCCTTTCTTCCTGTTACAGCAGTCTGTAGCTTGGGTTGGGAGTGTTGTGGTCACCTCTTTCTCTAGTGACTATCTGGGGACTCTGGGGGGGGACAGTCTGTAGTAGGGTTGAATGGCAGGAACCCGGTTTCCGAGATTTACCGTCCAAAACCACTCCTCTTTCCCAGGATAAATAACTGCGAGAAACCGGTAAATTATTTATATGAACAGCATGGAATGAAATGGAACTGTTAAAATGATATGCAATGTCCAAATCTGGCTTCTCTACGGCCGCTGATTGATGAATCAATGCTCAGGGTGGGGACAGACAGCCCATCTCAGTATGGAGCGCAATTCACAGTGCATGTAGGAGGACCTACTGTATTGGCATTTTATTAGGATCCCCATTAGCTGTTGCAAAAGCAGCAGCTACTCTTCCTGTATCATCTCACCATGGTAACGTGTTTTCTTGTGACAGGTAGGCCTACATTGACTGCAGCATAGCCTATGCTACAGTAATACAAAGACAGAATGATCTGGCTTTCAGGGGTCACCTTTTTTTAAATTGTATTTATTGTAAAGAGTTTTAAAAACAGCCTATCACTCAAATAGCTTTTTCTTTAAATCAGTGCACACACACTATCTCCATCAACACCATTCAAGTTGCATCCAAAATAGATAATCCTGTTCTAAATTGACATAGGTAGGCTAGAAAATCTATATAAAAAATATATTGCTTCCCTCTTCGAATAGTCTATTGGTGTAAGAAATGCTAAAAAGATGGTCTAGCTTTTCCTGCATGGGACTCAGAGCTAAGGACGTTTTGGAGGCCAGCGGAGCACAGGCGCTTGCGTAAGAGACAGAGGCTATAAGTTAGATGCTTATTATGCATAATTAGCTAAATATAAGGCCAATAATGTATTACCTTCTAATAATGTATTACCTTGTATTATATTTAGCTAATTAATGCAATATATTTTTTGCTGAATGTTAAATACAGCAGCCAACAGAACTCACGGGTACTTTGAAAGAACAGTGAATGCGTGCGATGGCGGCAGGCTATAGCAATTATTTATTCAGACCCATAACTATTCAATCTTCATGAAAAGAAGCCTTCTGCATCGAATTCTAGCCATATATTTTTTTATTTCACCTTTATTTAACCAGGTAGGCCAGTTGAGAACAAGTTCTCATTTACAACTGCAACCTGGCCAAGAATAAAGCAATGCTGTTTGATACATACAACAACACAGAGTTACACATGGAGTAAACAAACATACAGTCAATAATACAGTAGAAAAAAATCTATATACAGTGTGTGCATTTTAAGTAAGCATTTCACCTGTTGTATTCAGCGCACGTGACAAATAAACTTTGATTTGATTTGCAAATGAGGTAAGATAAGGAAGGAAATAAACAGGCCATGGTGGCAAAGTAATTACAAAATACCAATTAAACACTGGAGTGAGTGATGTGCAGAAGACAAATGTGCAAGTAGAGATACTGGGGTGCAATGGAGCAAGATAAATAAATACAGGATGGGGATGAGGTAGTTGGATGGGCTATATTACAGATGGGCTATGTACAGGTGCAGTGATCTGTAAGCTGCTCTGACAGCTGGTGCTTAAAGTTAGTGAGGGAGATATGAGTCTCCAGCTTCAGTTATTTTTGCAGTTTAGTCCAGTCATTGGCAGCAGAGAACTGGAAGGAAAGGCAGCCAAAGGAGGAATTGGCTTTGGGGGTGTCTAGTGAGATATACCGTCTGGAGCACGTGCTACGTGTGGGTGCTGCTATGGTGACCAGCGAGCTGAGATAAGGCGGGGCTTTACCTAGCAGAGACTTGTAGATGACCTGGAGCCAGTGGGTTTGGCGATGAGTATGAAGCAAGGGCCAGCCAACAAGAGCGTACAGGTCGCAGTGGTGGGTAGTATATGGGGCTTTGGTGACAAAACGGATGGCACTGTGATAGACTGCATCCAATTTGTTGAGAAGAGTGTTGGAGTCTATTTCGTAAATGAGATCGCCGAAGTCAAGAATCGGTAGGATGGTCAGTTTTATGAGGGTATGTTTGGCAGCATGAGTGAAGGAAGCTTTGTTGCGGAATAGGAAGCCAATTCTAGAATTCATTTTGGATTGGAGATTCTTAATGTGAGTCTGGAAGGAGAGTTTACAGTCTAACCATACACCTAGGTATTTGTAGTTGTCCACATATTCTAAGTCAGAACCGTCCAGAGTAGTGATGCTGGACGGGCGGGCAGCGATCGGTTGAAGAACATGCATTTAGTTTTACTTGCATTTAAGAGCAGTTGGAGGCAACGTAAGGAGAGTTGTATGGCATTGAAGCTCGTCTGGAGGTTAGTTAACAGTGTCCAAAGAAGGGCCAGAAGTATACAGAATCTATGTAGAGGTGGATCAGAGAATCACCAGCAGCAAGAGCGACATAATTGATGTAGGGCTCATAAAATGTATCGGACTCAGGTAGCATTAGGTTTGAATTTTCATTACATATTTATATGCTTTATAATGCTTTTGAATGACACTTTCAGTTTTGGCGGGAAACACAGGTTTACCCATGAGAAAAGTTGTTTTATTCTTGGGATGGAACATTTGTAAAATACCAGGAAAATATTCTAACTTAGTATGTAGCTTGGGCTAGGTGTTGGGTAGCGCTCACCTCTTTCTCTTCATCCCCCTCTTCCTCACTGTCTTTGACTGGGGTCTTTGTGAATGGTGAATAGCGGTCTGAAGCTTGGATTGGGTATTTTGTGGAACTCACCCCCTCAGCCCTGTCTTTCACCCTAGCTGTCTGGGGACACTGAGTAAGGGGTGCCGTTTGAGGCTTAGGTTGGTTGTGGCACTCACCCCTCTCTCTCTCCATGTCTACCCTCTCCCCTTTCTATCTTTGTCCTTCTGCTCGTCTGTCAAGATCAACATCTGATTATTGTGCTGGTTGTGGTGTGGCTCTCAGTGCCCACTCACCTGTCTCTCTCCGTCCCTCTCTGGTGACTCTGTGAGCAGGGCACATAGGTGCTGCTGCTCTGTGTCTCTCAGTGCTGAGCAGAAGCTGCTGAAGGCTCTGGGACCACGCTTGGGGAGCAGGGACAGCAGACGCCAGATCCGCTTGTGGGAGGTCGGCTCCGCCTGGGGAACAACGGATATCAACAGATTAGAAAGAAAAAATAGAACGTGGAATACATGTTAATTTACCCCAGGGTTTCCAAAACTGGGTCCTGACCCAGGTGCACATTTAGTTTTTGCCATAGCACTACATGATTCAAATAACCAACTCATCATCAAGCTTGGGGGGGGCATGCACACAGGGGGCAAGGAGGAGTTTCAAGGACCAAGTATGGGAAACCCTGATCCACAATAACATTCACATTTGGTTACGTAATTGAAGTTAATGACATACATCAACAATAAGACATTTGGGCCATGAATGCATGCATTTTTTGGACGTTGATAAGGGTCATAAGTCACCTGACCTGGTAGTAGTATCGAGCTACACAATTGAACACAACATACCAGGATGCTTTCTGCCATGCTGTCGGTGAGAATGTCGTCTGTCTGCAGCGACTGAATGAACAGTTCGTCCACCACCATCTCTTTGCAGAGAGTCACAGCGTATTTCCGAAGCCCCCTTCTGTCTCGTTCCAGCATACCGCATTCCCCCAACATTCTGCTACGAGACAAGACACAGGAAAACGCTTAATTTACTGTCAACTTACATTCTTCTTGCAAAACCGTGGCGCGGTATATAGGCCTAGCTTCTCAACAACAACGTATTAAAGTTACTCATTGGCATTGTATCGAGCTATTATAATAGCTCAACATACCTTGTTTTCTAAATCGGAGTGGTAAGGATGCTGAATACGTTTTTCTGTAAGATAACTAACATTATACTAGCTAGCTATAGTAGCTGTCTGGATGAATACGAGAAAGTAATTGGTAGTTATATCTCCTATTCTTTCCAAAGTCCGGTAACACTCAGCAGCAGATACTTACAAAGGCTGTCAGGTAACGTTAGCCAACTGTCTCCAGCTAACGCGTTAGCTAGCTAATAATTAATGTGTGAAGGAAAAGTTGACATCACCTTGACGTTCGAACAATACTAACTTGTAAGCTATAGCATAGCTACCTGTTTTTATGCAAAGAAATTTGTTCAAAATGTAAGCAAGTGTCAATCAGTTTCGTTGCATTTTTCAAAACAATGTACATTTACCTTTAGATATGCAACTGCAAATAGCTAAGTTAACGTTACATCGGCATGCTAACGTTGGGTTTTTTTTTTTGTGGATTTCAAACATTCAGAACACCTTCAATGCGTTCATCTGCTCCCAACCCATATGTCCTAAAACTAGATAGCGAATTTTGCTAACTGTATTTGAAATTATTTCGCACAAATTAACAACATAACTTACCCAAGTAAACCAACTTCCGCGCCTCTGCAATGTGTGAAAATGGTAGCGGGAGTGGTCTAAATTCATTGTGTTGGATTACAGCCAATGACAGTTCGGAGGATTTGGATTGACGTTTTCCTGGTCGAATACGAGTCAGCTTTCCCAGGGCGAGGTTGGAAACATATTAAGCAAATTAATTTTGAATTTGAATCGGTTGTTACAGTAAATAATCAACCAATTGATAAGAATATCATGGAAGACTGACATAAACAGCTACCTAATTTTTAGATGAAGTAGAGAGGATGGCATGTCCTTTGTAGGAAATAAGAGATGGGATTCAAGAATGAACTGGAAACAGCTCACATCTGTCCACAAGGAATTTTTGATTGTGAGAAATCCATATTTGCCCAACTGCTGTTGATTGATGTGAAAAATGATTCTTAAAATGCCACGACATAATTGACCTTATTGCACAAATGGAGCCTAATATGTTGTATTTATAGATACAGTATGAACATACAGTGCATTCGGAAAGTATTCAGACTTTTTCCACATTTTTTTACGTTGCAGCCTTCTTCTAAAATTGATTAAATACATTTTTCCTCATTGATCTACACACAATACCTCACAATGACAAAGCGGAAACAGGTTTTTCAACATTTTTGCACATTTTATTTACATAAGTATACAGACCCTTTGCTATGAGACTTGAAATTGAGCTCAGGTGCATACTGTTTCAATTGATCATCCTTGAGATGTTTCTACAATTTGATTGAAGTCCATCTGTGGTAAATTCAATTGATTTGACGTGATTTGGAAAGGTGCACACCTGTCTATATAAAGTCCCACAGTTGACAGTGCATGTCAGAACAAAAACCAAGCCATAAAGTCAAAGGAATTGTCTGTTGAGATCCGAGACAGGATTGTTGAGGCACAGACATGGGGAAGGGTACAAAAAAAAATCTGCAGCATTGAAGGTCCCAACGAACACAGTGGCCTCCATCATTCTTAAACTGAAGTTTGGAACCACCAAGACTCTTCCAGACAGAGCTCCAGAGTTCCTCTGTGGAGATGTGAGAACCTTCCAGAAGGACAGCCATCTCTGCAGCACTCCACCAATCAGGCCTTTATGGTAGTGGCCAGATGAAAGCCACTCCTCAGTAAGGCACATGACAGCCTGCTTGGAGTTTGCCAAACGGCACCCGAAGGACTCTGACCATGAGAAACAAGATTCTCTGGTCTGATGAAACGAAGATTGAACTCTTTGGACGGAATGCCAAGTATCATATCTGGAGTAAACCTGGCACCATCCCTACGGTGAAGCACTGTGGTGGCAGCATAATGCTGTGGGGATGTTTTTCAGTGGCAGGGACTGGGAGACTAGTCAGCATCGAGGGAAAGATGAACAGAGCAACAACTACCTTAAGCACACAGCCAGGAGTGGCTTCGGGGCAAGTCTCTGACTGTCCTTAAATGGCCCAGCCAGAGCCCGAACTTGAACCCAATCAAACATCTCTGGAAAGACCCAAAAATAGCTGTTCAGCAACGCTCCCCATCCAACCTGACAGAGCTTCAGAGGATCTGCAGAGAAGAATGGGAGAAACTCCCCAAATAGAGGTGTGCCAAGCTTGAAGCGTCATACCCAATAAGACTTGAGGCTGTAATTACTGCCTACGGTGCTTCAACAAAGTACTGAGTAAAGGGTCTGAATACTTATGTAAATGTGATATGTCTAAAAACCAGTTTTTTTGCTTCGCCATTATGGGGTATTGTGTGTAGATTGATGAGGGATAATGTAATCAATTTTAGAACAAGGCTGTAACATTACAAAATGTGGAAAAAGTCATAGGACAGTTTTCAGACCCCAAGGCAATGTATATGGATCTGTGCCATTTACTTTGAACTGGACTGTGATGCATTTATACAAGACCTGGCCGTCCCTCTAAACTTTCAGCTCATACAAGGAGAAGACTGATCAGAGATGCAGCCAAGAGGATCACCTGACTGCAGAGAGAGCACAAATCTGGCCTTTTGGAAGAGTGGCATTACACACAGGTGGATTGTATTTATCATCATTAGTCATTTAGGTCAACATTGGATCATTCAGAGATCCTCACTACAGGAACTTCTGGAGAGAGTTTGCTGCACTGAAAGTCACAAAAAAAAAGTTTGAAATATCCAATAAATGTCGTTCCACTTCATGATTGTGTCCCACTTGTTGTTGATTCTTCACAAAAAATACAGTTTTATATCTTTATGTTTGAAGCCTGAAATGTGGCAAAAGGTCGCAAAGTTCAAGGGGGACGAATACTTTCGCAAGGCACTGTACTTCTAAAACAGTGACATAACTTTTGGAAAATCATAGAAGCAACTGGTATTGCCTATTTGTTAATAAATAGCTGCACAAGTAGGGCTGGCACAATAAACATATAGTCAGCCGTATAACTGACAATTCTAGACAAAAAATTCTACAATTATGGCTAGTCATGAACTACAAACTCTAATAGTTCTAATCGTTTTAGCTAATACATTTTGTATATAGTAGATATATTTTCAGGTATAGGCTTATACTTTACCCAATAGCAGTTTAAATTTTTTACATGAAGAGCGTAAAATTAGTATTTATTTTAGGAGCAGAGTGCACTTAGCTTATAAATTAACTAGAGACAATGTCCAAGATGGATGCCCGTTGTTTTCAACATAAACTACTCACTTTCGCATGGTCATTGCTAGATGGGATAGAGTTTATCAAATTGATGTCAAAAGTTGATTATTTTTTTCATTTTAGCTAACCCTAACCTTTTTCCCAAATCTAACCTAATTCTCCAAACCTGCTACATTTATTATTCGAGCCTACGGTGTAAGTTCTCCTAACCTGCTATGAAAAGTCCTTTCTGACAAACTAACCATCTAAACCTGTGTTTATTGCCCTCTTTTTAGATTCGGTTTATCAGAGCAGATAACACCTGCACACTAGCACAGCTCAGTGCTATCCAAAATCCTTGTGACGTCCCTACCCCATTGAAGTTGACATTTCTGAAATGTAACATGGTTAACATGGATAATTAACAATTAACAGCCAAAGCATTGCTTCCACTGTCTTGATGGCCTTCCTCCCTGTGGTGCCTAGTAGTCATAATGCCCTGTAGAAGGGTTGACCTTCGAACCTTCTGCATCCCACTTCGACAGACTCAGAACTTGCTCTTTGGTACTGCTCCACCAGGTCCTCGTACTTCGGCCTATTTTCTTTCATTTGCCTCCTCAATGCGGTCCTCCCAAGGGACAATGAGCTCCATTAAGATGACCTGCTTGGATGTTTCAGAAAGCAGCACCTCTGGCCTCAGTGTTGTTGCTGTGATGATGTCAAGAAACTTGAACTGTTTTCCCAGGTTGACTTTCAGCTCCCAGTCTTGAGCTGTTGCGAAAAGGTAGCTGGTGTTGGCTTTTCCCCGGCTCTGATGATTGCAATTGCCTACTTCACTTGTCGGGGGCGCTTGCAGTGGCTGATCCCACTGAAGATGGTTTCCACAGAGGCTTTAAACACCAGGTTGTGGCACCAGCGGTAGTGACCCTTGCCTAGGGCTTTTGAGCAGCAGTTGAAGATGGATGTACTCCTCTCTTTAGGCAGAGAGCATGATTGTGAATCGATCCTTGCCCCAGCAGAACAGGTTAGATGGGCTTGGTAGGATATTGTAGATTATACCCTGATGAAGACAGCTGGGCCGTTTATTAAATTATTGCATCTGAGCTCCTAGAGTCTGCGGCTCTCCTTTTCTTTTTCAGGACATCGTAGACATCGTAGAACTTGATGCGATGGGGCTCGGCCTTCCACAGCTCGGACCATGTGCTTTCCACCATTTTCTCCCATCTTGTTGCCTTATTGCCGCATTCCTATCATCCTGCTGGCTCCCTCCTCCTCGACTGTTGCTCACACTTCCTCCGCAACCAGCTTTCGCCTGTCTTTCCCCTGTGCCTGGTCATAGTGTGGTGTTGCAATGCTACCAAGGTCAGCTCTTCCCGGAGTTACCTTACCCACCAGCACACTGTGCCATAGCCGTGACTCAGCCTGCTCTACTGCATCCTGAGCCCTCACCTTCCTTCCTGTCCTCACCTCTATACCTGCCTAGGATACTTTTGGGTTGCTTGAATCCCTGTATTGCAGCACCTCCCTTGTACGAGTTACAATGAATTCCTCATTCAGGCTGCAGATGGGTAGCTTCAGTTTGTTCTTGTGAATGTACAGGGCAATGCTGCTCAGGCTTCAAGATAATCCCAGCCATTTGCAGAGGTAGCTACTGAACCTTCTTTCAAAGCACTTAACTGTAGAAATCGGGACCTTGTAAACCAGGAGGGGTCAGAGCATCCGTGGGAGGACACCATGTTGGTATATCCAGGCCTTGAACTTGCCAGGTAAACCTGACATGTCCACTGTAGCCAACCACACTCCCAGCTCCTGGTTGGATGTCTTGATGGATGCTGTATCCCTCAGGCTGCTGTCAAACTTGAAGTTCAAGTGGCAAGCTTCCCCAACCCCTGCACAATCCATCTACTCCCTGGGATGGATGTTGTTGTCACAGTCAGGTCGTCCATGAACACTCTGTTGTCGCATGCCAGACTTGGTCAGCAGGCCTCAACATTCCACCGCTGACATGGCAAGGGCGAACAGGATCACTGAAATGGTGCAGCCTGTGATGATTCCATTCCCAGGCCTGTGCCATTCTAATATTGTGGACGCAAAGGTGACTCTCAAACTGAAACTGTTGTAGTAATTCAGTATGAGATCCCTGATCTTGTCTTGTATGTAGGGTATGAAGCCTTTGGCATTTGTGAGGTCTAGCCACAGTACAACAAGGTATCTTCTGTTCTCCCGGGCTTCCCTGATTATCTGCTTGACCACACCTGTGTGCTCCAGTCATCCTGGCACCTCCAGGATCCCTTCTTTCTGAACTGATGTAGGAGTTCTTCAGGATGTCGTCTGTCAGAAGGCTGGCCCCAATGCTGAATAATATATTTCCTTTAACACTGAGCAGTGAGATGGTTCTGAAATGGTTGATGTTCTTTGAGTTCTCCTCCTTCAGAATCCATACTCCTTCTGCACATCTCCACTGTTGAGAGACTTAGCCCCTCCTCCAGGTCACCTTCAGGATGCTCTTGCCCTCTTGACAACTTCATGTACATCCTTCCAGCAGGGCTCCTTCTTGTTTAACTCTGTGGTTGGTACTGGTAGATTTATCAAAGCCTTGCATTGCTCCAGATCTTTCTCTCTGATTGCGTTGCTGTACGTGCTGCAGAGATGGTTGTTGATCTCATCTTTGGAGCAGGTAAGGTGACCACTGTGCGTCTGACCTAGCAGCTGTTCGGTGAATCCAAAGAGATTTGCTAAAAGGCAGCCCGCTTCCTTTCCCTCTTTTTCCTGTGCCTTCTATGCCACTCAGCTCTCTGAAAGGCCCTGAGGATGTTCCGTAGTTCTGACAAGGCTGGTCTTTCTTCTTCACTCGCCTCCTTGAACTGTTCTTAACTCCTGCCTTATCTGGTGCATCTTTGCCGCTCTATGCCCAGTTGGTTAACCAAGCTGTCTATAACCTGAAGGAGTATTCTCCTTTTGACAGCTCTCAGCTCTCACTAATTGACGTTGGCCTACTGTTTACTATACACCACTTTATTCCTGTACATATCTACGTCAATTAACTCGTACCCCTGCACATCGACTCGGTACTGGTAAAAAAAAGTTAGTATTCGTCATTACTTTTATTATTCACATGTGAAACTGCAATTCAGTTGAACACATTTTATGTGAAAAGGTGGTGTTAACATGTGATCTTAAAATGTAATACATGTGAACATATGGTTTCACGTTAAAAAAATTCAGCTCAACATGTGAAAACAGCTATTTCATATGTGAAAATGCAAATATGAAATTTTTTTTGTAAGGTCGATTCTTAGATGAGCTTCACAACAGCTCACTGATACGGATGATTCTGCAAGGTTACCATGCGTTGTGTTTGATCTCTAGGAAGCAGCTCCTTGAAATCAATAAGAATGTCGCCATTATGGAACCAGTTGTGAATTTTGGTTCAAATAAATATTTGTGGTGGATAAACAGAACTAGATTGAGCAAATTCAGACTTCTTCCCTTCCATGTTCATGAATACAATTACATGTATAATATGTTCCTGGTACATTTTGTTTATCAGTCAAACTGGGGAAATATCATTCAGCATGCCAACTGAAGGGTTTTCATATAGAATATAGTAATCTGTTCATCCAACATAGCTAAAACTTAATACCACAAACGCTATCTCCATTTGAGAATCTTGAGTTTCATTGATTGGAGAGCCCGGCTCTATAGTAATTGGGGCTCCTATGGAGATCCTTAGGAGATCCTTTGTCTGGATAGGACAAAAAATGTGACATGTCACTCCCTATGCAAATGAGGTGTAAGATTTCAAACCCTGCATCTCAGCTCCTTGCAGAGAGCGCCAACTGAGTTGGGAGACTCAGCTGTTTTGCTGAGTTTAAAGCAATTGACGTTGCACTGTTCACAGAACGTTCTGTACACAAAAATTTAGGTCATTCGGAACCAGTCCAGAACTGCTACTAGTCCCCTAAATAAGGGACTTTACATCAGCGGTTAACAATGTACCCTACTAACAACCAACTTCCACACCTCTGCGGCGTGGGAGTAGTGGGACTGATAGAAGTTTTGGATTATAGCCAATGACAGTTCAGGGAATTTTGATTGACGTTTTGCTGGGCAAACACATTTTTGGTTTCTCATACACTTAAAATGTTTTGATTATTGCTTGAATAGTCGCAAATATTATATTTGTTTGTGATCTTTAAAAAACATATTTTGGATGTAGCAGTTGTTGGCTAGAATGTGAAAATCCAATCATAATCCCTAAGTAATGTGAAATTGGGCAGCAGGTAGTTGAGCATTGGGCCAGTAACCGAAAGGTTGCTGGTTTCTAATCCCCAAGTCGGCTAAGTGACAAATCTGTCAATGTGCCCTTGAGCAAGGTACTTAACCCTAATTGCTCCAGGGTCGCAGTCAATAATTGCTGATCCATGGCTGTGACCCCACTCTCCGAGGTTGTCTCAGGGGGAGAGGGATATGCAAAAAACAAATGTCCAATTCACAAATGTGTATAATACACACTTGAACATGTGTGAAATAGGACAAATGTAAGCACCTAATTATTATTATTATTATTATTATAAATCTACTCATAAGCAACATGTAAATGGAGGCTTTCTTAGCTGACCGTCTATGAGAACTTCCAATATGGCGCGCATCACCCCCCTGCGGAAATGTTTGCAAACACAGAAAAGGGTCTTTTGATTGATATGAAAAATCTTCCTTGATAACAAAGATTTGTTTAAATACTACCAATGCCACAACATAATTGACCTTATTGCACAAATGAAGCTTAATGTTGTCTAACCTCCCTTCCTCTTTTGTATTCCCCCTTTAGCAGTGTGCCTCATCACCCCTCCCCCTCCACCACCACCCCTCCCCATTCCCCTCCTCTCTCCTCTCCTCTCCCGCTGCCTTGCACCTCTCTCAGTATGTGCTGTCAATAATTGATGGTTCTACAGACTCAAAGGGTAACAGGTCCAATCTCTCATGTATTTATTTATTTACCATTCCTACACACACCCAGTCAGTGAGACCACTATCTGTGTTTCTTAGAGCATGGCGATCGATACCGAGCGACTCCTCTGTCTCTATGTCCATACATGTACTGCATGTCAGGGCAGGCTCATGGGGGTTTGTTATCCATCAGTGCATGTCCCTGCGGCCAAGATGGGGTTAATATTGCTAGTCTGGCTGACAACAGGATAGAGGGAAGGAAGTAGAGAGATTAAATGAGTGAGAGGCAGGGGGCAGAGGAGAGAGAGAGAGAGAGAGACGAGTGATTTAGTTCATCCCTGATTGACTATAGCTAGCACACTGGCGCTCACAAGCACTAACACCCACACCGAACGATGGAGAGAGACAGCAGAAATGAGAAGTTCTTCTCCAGAAAGAGAAGTTTCACTTTTGGGGCATATGGAGGGTGAGTAGCAGTCAAAGTATTGACAAGGAATTAAAATGCTTTGGTTCTAGTGTCAGAATCTGAATAAAATCTTGAAATAGTTCATAGAAGTAGTCCTTAATGTCATGCGGCACATTGTCTAAGGAGTTACCACTTTTCCTATTCACAGTGTGGACAAGTTCATATGTGAAAATGAGACTAGGTGAGAAAAACTTAAAAATACCTTTATTTACCTTTATCCACATTAGATGTAGTTTATTTCTCGCTGGTCATTTTACACTGGATTTAAAGCTTGATACACTTGCAGTTGATGAATAGGAAAAGTGATGGGTTGCATTGCTTTGCTCTGTCATTCCACCTGTTGCAGCAGACCAGAACCTTTAGAACACAGCATTCTGGATATTTTGGACTCCCCTACCAGCGAGACCAAACCGTTCCTTTCTGCTGGCAGCAACCGGAAGGTAAAAGGACTTAATTGTCATAATGTGTCTTTCATCATATCCTTTTTGCATTTGTTGATCACATCGTCACTAATTTAGTCTCCCTGCATTTCCCTTAATCTGTGTTTGTCTAATGTTGTTTCTCTTTCTCTTCCTGTTTCTCCCTGAACCTCTTTTCTGTCTGTCTGTCTCTTTCTGTCTGTCTGTCTGTCTCTTTCTGTCTGACTTTGTCTGTCTCTTTCTGTCTGACTTTGTCTGTCTGTGTTTTCCATGTAAGGTGACAGAGCTGTTTGAGATCATTGAGAAGTTGCAGGTGAGTGTACAGCATCATTCCCTCTCTGTTTTGTGTAGTCTCTGTGTGTACATCAGTTCTCTTTCCAGTTAGTTCATCAGTCAGTCACTGTTACCTTCACTCTCCTTCATCAGAGCAGCAGGCTAGATGAACAGCGCTGTGAATTCCCTCTGCCTTTGAGGGTGAGTCTTTCTCCTAAAATATAATGTCAAGACCTGTGTGCACACGTGTTTGTGTTGACATTTGACCTTTCAATATTATCAACGATACAGACATTTTTGTTCCCTAAAACACTGAAGTCACAATAGTTGTAACACTCATACCAGCATACATGGGGCGGCAGGGTAGCCTAGTGGTTGGGCTAGTAACCGGAAGGTTGCAAGTTCAAATCCCCGAGCTGACAAGGTACAAATCTGTCGTTCTGCCCCTGAACAGTCAGTTAACCCGCTGTTCCTAGGCCGTCATTGTAAATAAGAATTTGTTCTTAACTGACTTGCCTAGTTAAATAAATACATAAAACTCATTGTTAGGTATGCTGATGCAACCATCATCCTACAGATACTGCTAGATCTACATTTAATTTGATACACCAGACTTTTTAATTCTCACCTCACCCTTTTGAAAGTCTCAGGTTTTGAAGATAGGTCATGACCTTCCTCTGATCCTGCCTCCAAAGCTGGGTGGTTACTGGATAGACCCCCCGCTACAAAAGTTTGCTGAGACCAGTCCGACCTCCTCTCATTATGGACTAGACCCAGAGACCTATGACATCATGGAGAGAGACAGCGAGGCCACATACTACCAGCAGTTCTTCCGCTCACGAGTTAGTAGAGTACCGCCCATAGGACTACTCTTATTCTGTTCCATTTGATGGTAGAGATGGACTATGATCCAAGATGATGAAATACATACAGTGCCTTGCGAAAGTATTCGGCCCCCTTGAACTTTGCGACCTTTTGCCACATTTCAGGCTTCAAACATAAAGATATAAAACTGTATTTTTTTGTGAAGAATCAACAACAAGTGGGACACAATCATGAAGTGGAACGACATTTATTGGATATTTCAAACTTTTTTAACAAATCAAAAACTGAAAAATTGGGCATGCAAAATTATTCAGCCCCCTTAAGTTAATACTTTGTAGCGCCACTTTTTGCTGCGATTACAGCTGTAAGTCGCTTGGGGTATGTCTCTATCAGTTTTGCACTTCGAGAGACTGAAATTTTTTCCCATTCCTCCTTGCAAAACAGCTCGAGCTCAGTGAGGTTGGATGGAGAGCATTTGTGAACAGCAGTTTTCAGTTCTTTCCACAGATTCTCGATTGGATTCAGGTCTGGACTTTGACTTGGCCATTCTAACACCTGGATATGTTTATTTTTTAACCATTCCATTGTAGATTTTGCTTTATGTTTTGGATCATTGTCTTGTTGGAAGACAAATCTCCGTCCCAGTCTCAGGTCTTTTGCAGACTCCATCAGGTTTTCTTCCAGAATGGTCCTGTATTTGGCTCCATCCATCTTCCCATCAATTTTAACCATCTTCCCTGTCCCTGCTGAAGAAAAGCAGGCCCAAACCATGATGCTGCCACCACCATGTTTGACAGTGGGGATGGTGTGGTCAGGGTGATGAGCTGTGTTGCTTTTACGCCAAACATAACGTTTTGCATTGTTGCCAAAAAGTTCAATTTTGGTTTCATCTGACCAGAGCACCTTCTTCCACATGTTTGGTGTGTCTCCCAGGTGGCTTGTGGCAAACTTTAAATGACACTTTTTATGGATATCTTTAAGAAATGGCTTTCTTCTTGCCACTCTTCCATAAAGGCCAGATTTGTGCAATATACGACTGATTGTTGTCCTATGGACAGAGTCTCCCACCTCAGCTGTAGATCTCTGCAGTTCATCCAGAGTGATCATGGGCCTCTTGGCTGCATCTCTGATCAGTCTTCTCCTTGTATGAGCTGAAAGTGTAGAGGGACGGCCAGGTCTTGGTAGATTTGCAGTGGTCTGATACTCCTTCCATTTCAATATTATCGCTTGCACAGTGCTCCTTGGGATGTTTAAAGCTTGGGAAATCTTTTTGTATCCAAATCCGGCTTTAAACTTCTTCACAACAGTATCTCGGACCTGCCTGGTGTGTTCCTTGTTCTTCATGATGCTCTCTGTGCTTTTAACGGACCTCTGAGACTATCACAGTGCAGGTGCATTTATACGGAGACTTGATTACACACAGGTGGATTGTATTTATCATCATTAGTCATTTAGGTCAACATTGGATCATTCAGAGATCCTCACTGAACTTCTGGAGAGAGTTTGCTGCACTGAAAGTAAAGGGGCTGAATAATTTTGCACGCCCAATTTTTCAGTTTTTGATTTGTTAAAAAAGTTTGAAATATCCAATAAATGTCGTTCCACCTCATGATTGTGTCCCACTTGTTGTTGATTCTTCACAAAAAAATACAGTTTTATATCTTTATGTTTGAAGCCTGAAATGTGGCAAAAGGTCGCAAAGTTCAAGGGGGCCGAATACTTTCGCAAGGCACTGTACATAGTAGCTGTGTGACTTTCTCTCCTATGTCAGTATCATCACTCGTTCACAGCAGTGGACCCCTCCCTGGGACCCCTCCTTCTCTCTGTCTGTTTGGAGGAAGAAGAGAAGAGGCTGAGAGTAATACTGAGGTTATATCTGAAAGAATGGAAATTATTCAATTCATGTAATGAAACACCCTGGTGAATTCCATGAGCAACAGTTATTACGTCTGTCTTTCCTTTCCAGAATGAGGGAATGCTCTATGCATGGGGTTTTCTCTGTGTCTCTGTTCCCAAACATCCCGTCTGCTGTGGAGCTGGCCAAGGTACCATTACTAGTCTCTCCAACAGACGTGTGTATTTTAGAGGAACCTTTACTGTGCTTTTACTAAAAACATTTACCATCATTGAAAAAACCCAAACTGACCATGTCCTTTTCAGATGCTATGCGACAGTGTGACTGTGTCCAGATTTGATGTGGTCAGTTACCTCAAGGTACTTTTTTTCACTGTACACATTCCCAAATGCTTTAGGCCTTCATGTTACACAGAATGTACTCTTCAAATGACCTCTAAACCCTGAGACCATTTTGACAAAAATGTGTGCTCTTTCCTTCCCCTTTATCTCTCTATCTCTCGCTCCCTCTCTTTGCTTCTTTCTTTCTCTCTTCCCCTCTCTGTCTTTCAGGCACCAGATCTTATAACAGCATTTGATGAACACAGAGTGTCTCTGAATTTCAAGTTTGGTGTCTTGTATCAGAGAGAGGGACAGGTAAATAACTGGAATGCAGGAAGAAGCTTGGAAGCATTAAAAAGTAGCACTAGTCTACTGTACATTACCTCTCATATTTTCTCTCTATCTTTTACAGTTGACAGAGGAGGACATTCTCTGTAACAATGAGGAAAGTGAAGAGTTTCAAGAATTCCTCTCTATTTTGGGAGATACAGTCACACTTCAAGGGTTCACTGGGTAATGTACAGTAACCGACATTTTGACATGGCCTTATGGAGAAATTACAGAAATATGACATTGTAACAGGAAGAGATGAATAAGAAGATACCAGCAGCTTACTGTCACTCCCTCTCCCCGACTGCCTCTTCCCTCTTTCTCTCCCACATTCTCTCTCTCCCTCCCTCTCTTCCAGGTTCCGAGGAGGTTTGGACGTGTGTCACGGTCAGACAGGAAGTGATGCGGTCTTCACTTCCTTCCACAGCAGAGAGATCATGTTCCATGTGTCCACCAAACTGCCCTTCACAGAGGGCGATACACAACAGGTTAGCTCGAATAACGACACCTAATCATCCTCACCCACAGTCAATCACTTCAACCCAGCTCCAGTGGCTCCCGCTTACCCTCTGCTCATTACTCCTTACAGCTACAGAGGAAGAGACACATAGGCAACGACATCGTTGCTGTTGTTTACCAGGAGGGCCACACCCCTTTTCTGTCTGATGTCATCGGCTCACACTTCCTGCACTGTTTCTTAGTGGTCAGGAGGGTGAGGAAGAGAGTGGGGGGTGAGGGGGAGGAGGCAGGAGGAGGAGGGGTGTTCCAGGTAAGAAGATAAAACAATAGGAGAGACACATTGATCTCTTATCACTGTAGGTATTTTTATTGGAATGGAAAGCCATTTTCAAACCTGGAAGTGGCCTGTTTACAGGTGTCAGTCACAGCGAGAGAGGATGTACCTCCCTTTGGTCCCTCCCTCCCTGATCCTCCTATATTCACAGAGGTGAGCAGAATTCACATCTGAACTTGGTGACAAGGTAAAAGACCATGATGCATTCTTAGTGTGTCTCTGTTGGCCTATCTTCCAGAGCTCCCTGTTGAGAGAGTTCCTTCTGACCAAGCTTATCAATGCAGAGATCTCCTGTTATAAGGCTGAGAGGTTCAGTAGACTGGAGGTAACCACAGAAGAACAACTCTAGCACCATTATAAATGTATACAATAATTCTTGAGGCATTACACGCACATATCCAAAGACTTTCTAGATGCAAATCTGGTATCTTTTTATGTGGAACAGAAACCAAAGAAACAAGTCTTTCCTCTTCTCTAATAGCCTCTAGTGACTCCCCATCCCGGGTGCGGGAGCGTAATCATCGACTGACACTAATTAGCATAACGCAACGGACATAAATATTCCTAGAAAGTATTCCTATTCATGAAAATCACAAGTGAAATATATTGAGACACAGCTTAGCCTTTTGTTAATCACCCTGTCATCTCAGATTTTCAAAGTATGCTTTACAGCCAAAGCTAGACAAGCATTTGTGTAAGTTTATCGATAGCCTAGCATAGCATTTTGTCCAGCTAGCAGCAGGTAACTTGGTCACGGAAATCAGAAAAGCAATCAAATTAAATCGTTTACCTTTGATGAGCTTCGGATGTTTTCACTCACGAGACTCCCAGTTAGATGTAGCCAATGTTCCTTTTTTCTAAAAATATAATTTTTGTAGGCGAAATAGCTCCGTTTGTTCTTCACGTTTGGCTGAGAAATCGTCCGGAAATTGCAGTCACGAAACCCCAAACAATATTCCAAATTAGCTCCATAATATCGACAGAAACATGGCAAACGTTGTTTATAATCAATCCTCAAGGTGTTTTTCAAATATTTATTCGATAATATATCCACCGGGACAATTGGTTTTTCAGTAGGACCGATTGGAATAATGGCTACCTCTGTATTTTACACGAGAATCACTCTGGGAGCCATCAGGTGACCAGTTGCGCAATGTAGCGTGTATTCTTCAACATAAATGCGTAAAACTACTTCACAATGCTGTAGACACCTTGGGGAATACGGAGAAAAGTAATCTGGTTGATAGCCCATTCACTGCTCAATAGGGACGCATTGGAACACAGAGCTTTCAAAAGATGAGTCACTTCCGGGTTGGATTTTTCTCAGGCTTTCGCCTGCAATATCAGTTCTGTTATACTCACAGACAATATTTTTACAGTTTTGGAAACTTTAGAGTATTTTCTATCCTAAGCTGTCAATTATATGCATATTCTAGCATCTTGTCCTGACAAAATATCCCGTTAACTACGGGAACGTTGTTTTTCCAAAAATGAAAATACTGCCCCCTAGTCACAAAAGGTTCTAATTCCTCTCTTCTGCTCCCCATCTCTTACTTAAGTCCTATATGATGCCTCCTTCTCTCCTCTGTCTCTGCCTCCCTCTCTCCTCTCATCCTATCTTTTCAAGCTGCGCACTCGTTCATCCCTCCTGGAGGGTCTGCAGGCGGAACTGTCCACCCGCTCCCAGTGCATGATGGGAGATTCGCCTGTGTCCACCCTCTCAACTTCTGAGGGGATGAGGGGTGTAACTGAGGGGAGTGGAGGGTTTATCGAAAACTTTAAGGTGAGGTCAGAAATCCTTGACTTTTCACTACAGTGTGGGGAAAGGGTGGGTTTTGGACTTGGCATCCATATTTCCTGTCTTTGTTGCAGAGAGCCATTAGGGTGCGCAGTAATTCTTTTGACACTCTTGGGGGACCTAGAAAGATGGGCGGGGTGCCGCTCCCACAGAAGCCCAAGGTAACCCATACTGAAGATGGAAGCACTTTCTCTTTTTTCACTGAATATCTTATTGATATATTTGTGGGAAATACTGACCACCCCTGTTGGTTTTTGTCTCCCTCTCCAGGCTGCTACAGAGAGAGATGGAGAGAGGTAAGACACTACAGAGAACGGACAAATCAGACAGATGGACGGACAGATGGATGGATGGATGGACTGACAGACAGACAGACAGATGTTGTTTTTTTGTCTTTCAGTGAGTTGGCCTACAAGCCCCCTGAACCCAGCTTTCCGCCCACAGACAACCTGGGCTCCACAGAGGTCAAAGACCACTCCAGTCCCCAGGATAATATGTAGACAGACAAAATTATGTGTATATTTGAGTAATAACCGAGTGGATACTTTGTATGTACAGTGCATTCAGAAAGTATTCAGACCCCTTGACTTTTTCCACGTTTTGTTACTTTACAGCCTTATTCTAAAATTGATTATTCTAAAATGGATGAATTTTTTTCCCTCATCAATCTACACACAATACCCCATAGTGACAAAGCAAAAACAGGTTTTTAGACATTTTTGCAATTTTATAACAAATAAAACACTGAAATATCAGACCCTTCAATCAAATCAAATCAGATCGTATTAGTCACATGCGCCGAACAGGTGTAGACCTTACAGTGAAATACTTACTTAGGAGCCACTAACCAACAAATGCAGTTAAAGAAAATATGGATAAAAATAATAAATAAAAGAGCAGCAGTAAAATAACAATAGCGAGACTATATACAGGGGTACAGGGTCAATGGGCGGAGCACCGGCTAGTTGAGGTAATGTACATGAACATGAAGGTGGAGTTATTAAAGTGACTATGCATAGATGATAACAACAGAGAGTATCAGTGGTGTAAAAGAGGGGGGGCTATGCAAATAGTCTGGGTAGCCATTTCATTAGGTGTTCAGGAGTCTTATGGCTTGGGGGTAGAAGCTGTTTAGAATCCTCTTGGACCTAGACTTGGTGCGCCGGTACCGCTTGCCATGCTGTAGCAGAGAGAACAGTCTATGACTAGGGTGGATGGAGTCTTTAACCATTTTTAGGGTCTTCCTCTGACACTGCCTGGTATAGAGGTCCTGAATGGTAGGAAGCTTGGCCCCAGTGATATACTGGGCCGTTAGCACTACCCTCTGTAGTGCCTTGAGGTCGGAGCCCGAGCACTTGCCACACCAGGCTGTGATGCAACCAGTCAGGATGCTCTCGATTGATCAGCTGTAGAACCTTTTGAGGATCTGAGGACACATGCCAAACCTTTTCAGTCTCCTGAGGGGGAATAGTTTTTGTCGTGCCCTCTTCACGACTGTCTTGGTGTGCTTGGACCATGTTAGTTTGTTGTTGATGTGGACACCAAGGAACTTGAAGCTCTCAACCTGTTCCACTGCAGCCCTGTCGATGAGAATGGGGGCGTGCTCGGTCCTCTTTTTCCTGTAGTCGACAATCATCTCCTTTGTCTTGATCACGTTGAGGGAGAGGTTGTTGTCCTGGCACCACACGACCAAGGCTCTGACCTCCTCCCTATATGATGTCTGTTGTGTCATCGACAAACTTAATGATGGTGTTGGAGTCGTGATTGGCCGTGCAGTCATGAGTGAACAGGGAGTACAGGAGTGGACTGACCACACACCCCCGAAGGGCCCCTGTGTTGAGGATCAGCGTGGCGGATGTGTTGTTTTGTTACCTACACTTACCATCAGGAAGTCCAGGATCCAGTTGCAGAGGGAGGTGTTTAGTTCCAGGGTCCTTAGCTTATTGATGAGCTTTCAGGGCACCATGGTGTTGAACGCTGAGCTGTAGTCAATGAATAGCATTCTCACATAGGTGTTCCTTTTGTCCAGGTGGGAAAGGGCAGTGTGGAGTGCAATAGAGATTGCAACATCTGTGGATCTGTTGGTGCGGTATGCGGGTCTAGGGTTTCTGGGATAATGGTGTTAATGTGAGCCATGACCAGTCAAAGCACTTCATTGCTACAGACGTGAGTGCTATGGGTCAGTAGTCATTTAGGCAGGTTATCGTAGTGTTCTTGGGCACAGGCACTATGGTGGTCTGCTTAAAATATGTTGGTATTACAGACTCGGCCAGGGAGAGGTTGAAAATGTCAGTGGAGACACTTTTATTTTATTCATTTTATTTTTTCTAAGGGGTGGATCAGCTTAATATTGCGGATTAATATACATATACACATACAGTGGGGAGAACAAGTATTTATTCTGCCGATTTTGCAGGTTTTCCTACTTACAAAGCATGTAGAGGTCTGTCATTTTTATCATAGGTACACTTCAACTGTGAGAGACGGAATCTAAAACAAAAATCCAGAAAATCACATTGTATGATTTTTAAGTAATTAATTAGCCTTTTATTGCATGATATAAGTATTTGATACATCAGAAAAGCAGAACGTAATATTTGGTACAGAAACCTTTGTTTGCAATTACAGAGATCATACGTTTCCTATAGTTCTTGACCAGTCACTGCACAGCTATTTTCGGGTCCCTCCAGAGATGTTCGATCGGGTTCAAGTCCGGGCTTTGGCTGGGCAACGCAAGGACATTCAGAGACTTGTCCCGAAGCCACTCCCACATTGTCTTGGCTGTGTGCTTAGGGTCTTTGTCCTGTTGGAAGGTGTACTTTCACCCCAGTCCTGAGCGCTCTGGAGCAGGTTTTCATCAAGTATTTCTCTGTACTTTCCTCCGTTCATCTTTGCCTCAATCCTGACTAGTCTCCCAGTCCCTGTCGCTGAAAAACATCCCCACAGCATGATGCTGGCACCACCATGCTTCACCGTAGGGAGTGTGCCAGGTTTCCTCCAGATGTGACGCTTGGCATTCAGGCCAAATGGTTCAATATTGTTTTCATCAGACCAGAGAATCTTGTTTTGTCATGGTCTGAGAATCCTTTATGTGCCTTTTGGCAAACTCCAAGCGGGCTGTCATGTGGTTTTTATTGAGGAGTTGCTTCCGTCTGGTCACTCTACCACAGAGGTCTGATTAGTGGAGTGCTGCAGAGATGGTTGTCCTTCTGGAAGGTTCTCCCATCTCCACAGAGGCTCTGGAGGTCTGTCAGTGACCATCGGTTTCTTGGTCATCTCCATGGCCAAAGCCCTTCTCCACTGATTGCTCAGTTTGGCCAGGCAGCCAGCTCTTGGAAGAGTCTTAGTGGTTCCAAACTTCTTCCATTTAAGAATTATAGAGGTCACTGTGTTCTTGGAGGACCTTCAATGCTGCAGAAATGTTTTGGTACCCTTCCCCAGATCTGTGCCTCGACACAATCCCGTCTCGGAGCTATGCGGACAATTCCTTTGACCTCACGGCTTGGTTTTTGCTCTGACATGCACTTTCAACTGTGGGACCTTATATTTGTCTTGCCTTTCCAAATCATGTCCAATCAATTGAATTTACCACAGGTGGACTCCAATCAAGTTGTAAAAAACATTAAGGATGATCAATGGAAACAGGATACATTTGAGCTCAATTCTCATAGCGAAGGGTCTGAATATGTAAATATGGTATTTCTAAAAACCTGTTTTCACTTTATCATCATGGGGTATTGTGCTTAGATTGATGAGGGATAAAAATATTTCATAAATTTTAGAATAGGGCTGTAATGTAATAAAATGTTGAAAAAGTCAAGGGGTTTGAATACTTTCCGAATGCACTGTACAAACTATAAAATAAGATGTCAAAATGTATACTTTCATAACAGGTAATACAAATATATTATTTTAGAATATTTTCACTGTTAATATATGTACATCATTGTAGTAAATGTATGATAATGAAGTCATGCAATAATTATTACTATTTTACTATTTCAGAGCATTGTAATAATTCAGGGCTACCAACTTTTGAAGAAAGTTTGGAGTGAGATTTGCTATGTGAATGTCATTGCCCCCTGGCCAATCCATAGACGGAGGACTAGGAGTTTACTGTTTTAAAGCGAATTTCCTGAAATTCTATGTATTTTGACATGGCTTACGCCTATTACCAAGGTGTACAATTAGGTCTATTCAGGATGCTTTGAACATTAAATTAACACTCCACATTTGACTACTTTGTTACTTTTGGGTATGATATGTAAAGCATGCTAATATGTTTTTAAATGTTTTTTTATGTGGTTTGACACTTTTTTCAGACAGTAATGAAATGAGATAGGAAGACAGGCAAGTGTTATAAACAGTGGGAAGGTTGGAAGCCGGGATTGATCCCTGTTCTCAGGTGGAAAGTTATGAGACATGTGCCCGGAAGTGTTAGCACTACAACAAGGCTCTGCACAGGAAATGTTAATATCAATGGTTGATGGCAGTGGGTCACCAAATCATAGATTGGAGTCTGCTTGTCCATAGACTGCTTTGAAGGTAAGGAGACAAACATTTCATATTTTGTCATTTGGGATCTATCTCTTTAAAATAGGGATGGAAGAAAATCCTCTCCAGGAGGGTTGGCCACCCAGATCTATGTTCACCAAGTGCTGTGTGTTTGAAAATGTTCTTGTTGTAACACCGCATTTTTCAAGATGACCCAACCTTCAAGAAAAATCTAATGAAGATCAATATTTAGGTGGTTTATGACTACTAGTTGAAGATCAATATTCAGGTGGTTTATGACAACTAGTTGAAGATCAATATTCAGGTGGTTTATGACAACTAGTTGAAGATCAATATTCAGGTGGTTTATGACAACTAGTTGAAGATCAATATTCAGGTGGTTTATGACAACTAGTTGAAGATCAGTATCCAGGTGGTTTATGACAACTAGTTGAAGATCAATATTCAGGTGGTTTATGACAACTAGTTGAAGATCAATATTCAGGTGGTTTATGACAACTAGTTGAAGATCAGTATCCAGGTGGTTTATGACAACTAGTTGAAGATCAATATTCAGGTGGTTTATGACAACTAGTTGAAGATCAATATTCAGGTGGTTTATGACAACTAGTTGAAGATCAATATTCAGGTGGTTTATGACAACTAGTTGAAGATCAATATTCAGGTGGTTTATGACAACAAGTTGAAGATCAATATTCAGGTGGTTTATGACAACTAGTTGAAGATCAATATTCAGGTGGTTTATGACAACTAGTTGAAGATCAATATTCAGGTGGTTTATGACAACTAGTTGAAGATCAATATTCAGGTGGTTTATGACAACTAGTTGAAGATCAATATTCAGGTGGTTTATGACTACTAGTTGAAGATCAATATTCAGGTGGTTTATGACAACTAGTTGAAGATCAATATTCAGGTGGTTTATGACAACTAGTTGAAGATCAATATTCAGGTGGTTTATGACTACTAGTTGAAGATCAATATTCAGGTGGTTTATGACTACTAGTTGAAGATCAATATTCAGGTGGTTTATGACTACTAGTTGAAGATCAATATTCAGGTGGTTTATGACAACTAGTTGAAGATCAATATTCAGGTGGTTTATGACAACTAGTTGAAGATCAATATTCAGGTGGTTTATGACAACTAGTTGAAGATCAATATTCAGGTGGTTTATGACAACTAGTTGAAGATCAATATTCAGGTGGTTTATGACTACTAGTTGAAGATCAATATTCAGGTGGTTTATGACAACTAGTTGAAGATCAATATTCAGGTGGTTTATGACAACTAGTTGAAGATCAATATTCAGGTGGTTTATGACTACTAGTTGAAGATCAATATTCAGGTGGTTTATGACTACTAGTTGAAGATCAATATTCAGGTGGTTTATGACTACTAGTTGAAGATCAATATTCAGGTGGTTTATGACAACTAGTTGAAGATCAATATTCAGGTGGTTTATGACTACTAGTTGAAGATCAATATTCAGGTGGTTTATGACAACTAGTTGAAGATCAATATTCAGGTGGTTTATGACTACTAGTTGAAGATCAATATTCAGGTGGTTTATGACTACTAGTTGAAGATCAATATTCAGGTGGTTTATGACAACTAGTTGAAGATCAATATTCAGGTGGTTTATGACAACTAGTTGAAGATCAATATTCAGGTGGTTTATGACAACTAGTTGAAGATCAATATTCAGGTGGTTTATGACAACTAGTTGAAGATCAATATTCAGGTGGTTTATGACAACTAGTTGAAGATCAATATTCAGGTGGTTTATGACTACTAGTTGAAGATCAATATTCAGGTGGTTTATGACAACTAGTTGAAGATCAATATTCAGGTGGTTTATGACAACTAGTTGAAGATCAATATTCAGGTGGTTTATGACTACTAGTTGAAGATCAATATTCAGGTGGTTTATGACTACTAGTTGAAGATCAATATTCAGGTGGTTTATGACAACTAGTTGAAGATCAATATTCAGGTGGTTTATGACAACTAGTTGAAGATCAATATTCAGGTGGTTTATGACAACTAGTTGAAGATCAATATTCAGGTGGTTTATGACAACTAGTTGAAGATCAATATTCAGGTGGTTTATGACAACTAGTTGAAGATCAATATTCAGGTGGTTTATGACAACAAGTTGAAGATCAATATTCAGGTGGTTTATGACAACTAGTTGAAGATCAATATTCAGGTGGTTTATGACAACTAGTTGAAGATCAATATTCAGGTGGTTTATGACAACTAGTTGAAGATCAATATTCAGGTGGTTTATGACAACTAGTTGAAGATCAATATTCAGGTGGTTTATGACAACTAGTTGAAGATCCTTGCCATCATTTTACTCTACATAGACATTATGTGATATGAGTTGTGAGTCCACCTACCATCTCTGCCTTGTCACGCCCTGGTCTTAGTATTTTGTGTTTATATATTTATTTGGTCAGGCCAGGGTGTGACATGGGTTTATTTTGTGTTGTGTTTTCGTATTGGGGTTTTAGTAGGCATTGGGATTGTGGCTGAGTAGGGGTGTCTAGCATAGTCTATGGCTGCCTGAGGCAGTTCTCAATCAGAGTCAGGTGATTTCGTTGTCTCTGATTGGGAACCATATTTAGGTAGCCTGGGTTTCACTGTGTGTTTTGTGGGTGATTGTTCCTGTCTTAGTGTTTGTATTTCACCAGATAGGCTGTTTCGGTTTTCATTATTTCATTTCGTTAGTTTGTAGTTTCTGTATGTATAGGTTTTCCTTCATTAAAATATATCATGAATCATCATCACGCTGCATTTTGGTCCGATCCTTGTTCTACCTCTTCGTCAGAGGAGGAGATAGAAGAGAGCCGTTACAGAATCACCCACCACACCGGACCAAGTGGCGTGGTAACAGGCAACAGCAGCAGCAGGCGCAGCAGCAGCTGCAGTGGGAGAGGTTGCACCACCTGGAGAAATGGACATGGGTGGAGGAACTGGACCGTAAAGGACCCTGGGCTCAGCCTGGAGAATATCGCCGCCCCAAGGAAGAACTGGAGGCGGCGAAAGCGGAGAGGCGCTGGTATGAGGAGGCAGCACGGCGACGCGGATGGAAGCCTGAGAGTCGGCCCCAAAATTTCTTGGGGGGCTCACAGGGAGTATGGCTATGCCAGGTAGGAGACTTGCGCAAACTCCCTGTGCTTACCGGGGGCTAGAGAGACCGGGCAGGCACCGTGTTATGCTATGGAGCGCACGGTGTTTCCAGTGCAGGTGCATAGCCCGGTGTGGTTCATACCAGCTCTTCGTATTGGCCGGGCTAGAGTGGGCATCGAGCCAGGTAAGGTTGGGCAGGCTTGGTGGTCAAGAGCTCCAGTGCGCCTGCACGGTCCGGTCTATCCAGAGCCACCTCTACACACCAGTCCTCCGGTGGCAGCTCCCCGCACCAGGCTTCCTGTGCGTGTTCTCTATCCAGTTCCACCAGTGCCAGCACCACGCATCAGGCCTACAGTGCGCCTCGCCTCTCCAGCGCTGCCGGAGTCTCCCGCCTGTTCAGCGCTGTCGGAGCCTTTCTCCTCTCCTGCGCTGCCGGAGTCTCCCGCCTGTTTAGCGCAGCCAGAGCCTTCCTTCTCTCCAGCGCTGCCGGAGTCTCCTGCCTGTTCAGCGCAGCCTGAGCTGCCAGTCTGCATGGAGCAGCCTGAGCTGTCAGTCTGCATGGAGCAGCCTGAGCAGTCAGTCTGCATGGAGCAGCCTGAGCAGTCAGTCTGCATGGAGCAGCCTGAGGAGTCAGTCTGCATGGAGCAGCCTGAGAAGTCAGTCTGCATGGAGCAGCCTGAGCAGTTAGTCTGCATGGAGCAGCCTGAGCAGTTAGTCTGCATGGAGCAGCCTGAGCAGCCAGTCTGCATGGAGCAGCCTGAGCAGCCAGTCTGCATGGAGCAGCCTGAGCAGCCAGTCTGCATGGAGCAGCCGGAGCAGCCAGTCTGCATGGAGCAGCCGGAGCAGCCAGTCTGCATGGAGCAGCCGGAGCAGCCAGTCTGCATGGAGCAGCCGGAGATGCCAGTCTGCATGGAGCAGCCGGACCTGCCAGTCTGCATGGAGCAGCCGGACCTGCCAGTCTGCATGGAGCAGCCGGAGCTGCCAGTCTGCATGGAGCAGCCAGTCTGCATGGAGCTGCCAGTCTGCATGGAGCTGCCAGTCTGCTTGGAGCAGCCGGAGCTGCCAGTCTGCATGGAGCAGCTGGATCCGCCAGTCAGCCATGATCTTCCAGATCCGCCAGTCAGCCAGGATCTGCCAGAGCCTACTACCTGCCTGAGTTTCCCCTCAGTGCCGGGCTTCCCCTCAGTGCCGGGCTTCCCCTCAGTGCCGGGCTTCCCCTCAGTCCCGAGCTTCCCCTCAGTCCAGTGGGGTCCTTGGTGAGGGTTATTAGGCCTAGGTCGGCGGCGAGGGTCGCCAATCAAGGACGCGTTACAGGGGGACTAAGACTTGGTTGGAGTGGGGTCCACGTCCCGAGCCGGAGCCGCCACCGTGGACAGACGCCCACCCGGACTCTCCCCTATGGGTTTTAGTGTGCGGCCGGGAGTCCGCACCTTGGGGGGTTTCTGTCACGCCCTGGTCTTAGTATTTTGTGTTTATATATTTATTTGGTCAGGCCAGGGTGTGACATGGGTTTATTTTGTGTTGTGTTTTCGTATTGGGGTTTTAGTAGGCATTGGGATTGTGGCTGAGTAGGGGTGTCTAGCATAGTCTATGGCTGCCTGAGGTTCTCAATCAGAGTCAGGTGATTCTCGTTGTCTCTGATTGGGAACCATATTTAGGTAGCCTGGGTTTCACTGTGTTTTGTGGGTGATTGTTCCTGTCTTAGTGTTTGTATTTCACCAGATAGGCTGTTTCGGTTTTCATTATTTCATTTCGTTAGTTTGTAGTTTCTGTATGTATAGGTTTTCCTTCATTAAAATATATCATGAATCATCATCACGCTGCATTTTGGTCCGATCCTTGTTCTACCTCTTCGTCAGAGGAGGAGATAGAAGAGAGCCGTTACGTGCCTAGCATGTGCACAATATTAAAATGATATTTGATTCCTGGAGCATTTAATATCCAATGCAATGTATGACTTATTCAAAACTGTCCATGACTGGCAAAAATACATAGCCTCATATAATTCATTTTCAAAGCCACAAGTAGGCATATCAGATTTCAGATATGAGATTGCGCTGGCAAAACTGGAAAGAAGTGGAATACTAAAATACGTGTGGCGGGTGACAGTAGTGTTCTTGCTGACAAGCACAGTAATTACCCGATATTTTTGCCCATTGTTAAGAATGAGAATTGTTCCACTAATCAGACTAAATAAAGTAAATAGCTAATAAGATCTCCTGAAGAAAATATTACATAAATCTGCCCCTACACTCTACCCAAACAATTGTATATTTTTTTGTATCCCCTCTAGAATGAAATGTAGTCTTTTGGGTTCGCAATCTGTTTGACAAAAGGATTTTCATAGTTACAAATCAGGTCATCCTACCCAACGTCCCTGCTAAAACCTACTGTAGGTCTGTCTTCTGCCTTTTCATTGTCACAGCATAAATGGCAATCACCACGTGAGGGGACTAACGCAAGTGTGGATGAAATCGACTTTAGTACATAAAATCAAATCAAAATGGTTTTGTCACATGCGTTGAATGCACCTTATCGTGAAATGCTTACTTACAAGCCCTTAACCAACAATGTAGTTTTAAGAAAAATAAGGAAATTAGTGAATTGAAATAAACGAATTAGGCCTTAATCTGTGGATTTCATTACTGGGTAGGGGCGCAGCCATGGGTGGGCTTGGGAGGGCATAGGCCCACCCACTTGGGAGCCAGGCCCAACAACTGGAGGGCCAGGCCCAGTCAATCAGAATGAGTGTTTCAGACAGAAATACTGTCTTCTCCCCAATTTTGTGGTATCCAATTGATAGCTGCAGTCTTGTCGCATCATTGCAACTCCTGTGAGAGGCGAAGGTCGAGAGCCATGCGTCCTCCGAAACACGACCCAACCAAGTCGCAGTGCTTCTTGACACAATGCCCACTTAACCCGGAGCCAGCCACACCAATGTGTTGGAGGAAACACCGTACACCTGGTGACCGTGTCAGCGTGCATGGGCCCGGCCTGCCACACCAATGTGTTGGAGGAAACACCGTGTACCTGGCAACCGTGTCAGCGTGCATGCGCCCGGCCTGCCACACCAATGTGTTGGAGGAAACACCGTACACCTGGCAACCGTGTCAGCGTGCATGCGCCCGGCCTGCCACAGGAGTCGCTAGACTGAATGATGCTGGGCCAATTGTGCGCCGCCCCATGGGTCTCCCAGTCGCGGACGGCTGCGACAGAGCTTGGACTCGAACCAGGATCTCTAGTGGCACAGCTAGCAACTGAGATAAGTGGATGGATTATCTTGACAAAGGATCAAATGCTCACTAACACAGATGTAAACAAATTTGTGCAGAACAGTTTAGAGAAATACGCTTTTTTTTGTATGAAACATTTCTGAGATCTTTTATTTCAGCTCATGAAACATAGGACCAGCACTTTACATGTTGCGCTTTATATTTTTAGTGGATGGCTGCAAACTAGGGCAGTGTTTTTGTATCAAAACGAGCAAAGCGGTAGAAGAATGTCTAGTGGTACAGGTACGGTAGGTCGTGACCGGTATCACACTCCAGGGCAGTAAGTGGCAGTGTATGCACATATCAGTTGGTTGCGATTCGCCAATAAAATTTGAAGAAGAATGTATAAAGTAAACAAACACGGTTTTGACTAGACGGAGTACAGTTTATGTCACAATTGACTATAATTTACTTTTCGCAGCAGGTTATGATAATTAACGTAGCAGGTTATGATAATTAGGTTATGGTTATGAAAAGTATTAGGATTAGCTAGTAAAACTACTTTAGAAAGTAAAACTACTTTATTAAACGTAATTTAACACAATGTATCCCATCTACCAATGACCCAGAAGCACTGCGCGCTAGACTGCAGCTAATTCTATTCGCGTTATCTAAAGCGGCTCCAAATTAGTGTCTTTATTGTTAGTTTACATGTATCCTTGAAATACACAACCAAAGAACAAAGTTAACAGCTTGTTTGACTTTTGCACGGGTAATTTGAATGATCGTTTGGTGCATATGTACACATTTCTAAACTTGAAAACATTCAGAGTTCAAAGTGCATTTGATTGTTTTCAATGGTTGAACTTTGACATTTTTTTCTTTGACAGACGGACATCTATCTGGTGGTCAAAGGTAACGTGCACATAATTAACAATGACGTAAGATAGAACGTTTTAATTTACCCCACAAAATAACGTTATAACTAAGTGTTTGTGGCTACAGAAATGTTTTTACTTGCAATAACAGTGTTACACGGATGTTACAACTAGCTAAATCTTTTGGCTACAGGAACGTTTTTACTAGCAGTGCGATAACAATGTTACACGGATGTTACTGTATCCACACATTAATGATGTCCTGAATTATATTTTTTTCGGGGGGGTTTGCCTGGTGTTCTATTATTTCATTGTTTTCATTGTATTCACAAGAATGTCCCTGTATTGATGTGTAATATTGTTATTATTGTTGAAAAAATCCTTCAGATGGCAAGTTCTAGGAAAGTGATTGAACTGTTTTATGACGTGGTCTCTCCCTACTCATGGCTTGGCTTTGAGGTTAGTGTCTTTAGATCAGGGCCCAACCCTCTTCCTGGAGATCTACTATCCTGGTGGTTTTCAGTCCAACCCTAATTTAACACACCTGATTCTACTAATTAGCTGCTGAATCAGGTATGCTAAATTAGGGTTGGACTGAAAACCTACAGGACAGTAGATCTCTAGGAAGAGGGATGGGCAGCTCGGCTTTAGATTGAACATTGTTAAATTTCAGACATAGAGTTATATGCATTGACTGATCATTGTGCATGCATGTATCCGATCTTTAGGTCATGTGCCGTTACAGAAATGTGTGGAACATTGACCTTAAACTACGTCCTGCGTTCTTGGGTGGCATCATGCAAGGATCAGGTAAGTAGCTAAGATCAACATTACACAAACCAGCCTTCACAATAGGCTATGGATGGATTGGTATGTTTACATTGCACATGTTGTCAGTCAGCCATTAAGTCATTATGATGAGTCATCTGCATTGTGACGTAAAGTCTGTACTTTTATCCTGTATTCCAGGTAATAAGCCCCCAGGTCTGGTCCCAAACAAGTTCCTGTATATGACCACAGACCTGCACCGTCTAGCCCAGTACTTCCAGGTCCCCATCAGTCCCCCTGCTGACCCCTTTGAGGCCATGTTTGAAAAAGGTGCACACCCCTGCATCTCCTTTATGTAAATTTGCCAGTAGCCTATTTTGCCAAGCTTATGACAATGCTATTGGATATATATTCAGGATACACATGGGTGGGAACAGCATTAATATGCCAGTACTGTTTCTTATATAGAACGTATCTTAAAGATCAATGACGGTTTCCTAATATAGATGGAACAGCAACTTTAACAGGTCTAGGCCTCAATGCAGTAGGCCATGATTTGGTAGCTGGTGCTGTCAGGTCCCTCCCTGCAACATTCCACTGAGTACTGCTGTCTGTTGGGGACACTCAAGGGGAAAAACATCTGTGCTGTCAACATGCCTGTTCTATATTATCAATGAGCTTTATCCTTCTGAACCTAATACACTGCTCTGTATGGTCTCTCTTAGCCTTTTTGTGCCTCGCTGTCAAGTAAAATAAACTCCTTGCTGACTTCAGTCACCACATTTTTCTCTTGCAACCATGTACAGTGGGGCAAAAAAGTATTTAGTCAGCCACCAATTGTGCAAGTTCTCCCACTTAAAAAGATGAGAGGCCTGTAATTCTCATCACAGGTACACTTCAACTATGACAGACAAAATGAGAAGGGAAAAAAAACCAGAAAATCACATTGTAGGATTTTTTTATTAATTTATTTGCAAATTATGGTGGAAAATAAGTATTTGGTCAATAACAAAAGTTTATCTCAATACTTTGTTATATACCCTTTGTTGGCAATGACAGAGGTCAAACGTTTTCTGTAAGTCTTCAAGGTTTTCACACACTGTTGCTGGTATTTTGGCCCATTTCTCCATGCAGATCTCCTCTAGAGCAGTGATGTTTTGGGGCTGTTGCTGGGCAACATGGACTTTCAACTCCCTCCAAAGATTTTCTATGGGGTTGAGATCTGGAGACTGGCTAGGCCACTCCAGGACCTTAATGCTTCTTACGAAGCCACTCCTTCGTTGCCCGGGCGGTGTGTTTGGGATCATTGTCATGCTGAAAGACCCAGCCACATTTCATCTTCAATGCCCTTGCTGATGGAAGGAGGTTTTCACTCAAAATCTCATAATACATGGCCCCATTCATTCTTTCCTTTACACGGATCAGTCGTCCTGGTCCAGTTGCAGAAAAACAGCCCCAAAGCATGATGTTTCCACACCCATGCTTCACAGTAGGTATGATGTTCTTTGGATGCAACTCCGCATTCTTTGTCCTCCAAACACGGCGAGTTGAGTTTTTACCAAAAAGTTATATTTTGGTTTCATCTGACAATTTGACATTCTCCCAATCTTCTGGATCATCCAAATGCTCTCTAGCAAACTTCAGACGGGCCTGGACATGTACTGGCTTAAGCATGGGGACACGTCTGGCACTGCAGGATTTGAGTCCCTGGCAGCGTACTGTGTTTCTGATGGTAGGCTTTGTTACTTTGGTCCCAGCTCTCTGCAGGTCATTCACTATGTCCCCCCGTGTGGTTCTGGGATTTTTGCTCACCGTTCTTGTGATCTTTTTGACCCCACGGGGTGAGATCTTGCGTGGAGTCCCAGATTGAGATTATCAGTGGGAGATTATTAGTGTTCTTGTATGTCTTCCATTTCCTAATAATTGCTCCCACAGTTGATTTCTTCAAACCAAGCTACTTACCTATTGCAGATTCAGTCTTCCCAGCCTGGTGCAGGTCTACAATTTTGTTTCTGGTGTCCTTTGACAGCTCTTTGGTCTTGGCCATAGTGGAGTTTGGAGTGTGACTGTTTGAGGTTGTGGACCGGTGTCTTTTATACTGATAACAAGTTCAAACAGGTGCCATTAACGAGTGGAGGACAGAGGAGCCTCTTAAAGAAGAAGTTACAGGTCTGTGAGAGCCAGAAATCTTGCTTGTTTGTAGGTGACCAAATACTTATTTTCCACCATAATTTGCAAATAAATTCATTAAAAATCTTACAATGTGATTTTCTGGATATTTTTTCTCATTTTGTCTGTCATAGTTGAAGTGTACCTATGATGAAAATTACAGGCCTCTCATCTTTTTAAGTGGGAGAACTTGCACAATTGGTGGCTGACTAAATACTTTTTTGCCCCACTGTATTTGTCTGTCCCAGGCTCGCTGTCTGCCATGCGCTTTGTGGCGGCGGTACAGGAGAGGGAGGTGGGAGGAGATAAGCAGGTAGAGCAGGTGTCACGGGAGCTGTGGATGAGGATATGGAGCCAAGACAAAGACATTACCCAGCCTGCATCACTCTCTGAGGTACCAGGAAGTACTCAGTCGCTGTAGCTTGAGTTCAAGGCTTCTCTCCATTCATCTGTCTAGTGTTAGTCACATGTGCCTTTCATATAATATCTGTTAAATAAGTGCTATCTCTCAACACTAATGTAATTGCACTAGTGGAGGGCATAATCCTCCTAGAGCATTTTGAGATTGGGTCTGGTTAGATGGTGGTGTGACAGAGTTGAACATTGCAGGTTGTTTGTTTAATGTGATTCATGTTTTTTTTCAGGCAGCCATGAAGGCGGGGCTCTCAGCCTGTGAGGTGGAAGAGCTGCTGAAACTGTCCACCTCTAAGGAAATCAAAGACAAGCTGAAGAGATCCACCCAGGAAGCACTGGACCATAGGGTCAGTGTCTCCCCCTCCTCTCCCTGTTCCCTCCCAACCAACCCCACCCCATACATGTAGATGGTTTAGATGGCTGTTAATGATAATAGCAGCCATCAGCATCAGTACATTCACTTCTTTTGCTATCTCACCTTGTCTCTGTACTCTCTACCTCAGGCCTTTGGTTTTCCTCTGGCTGTGTGTCATGTGAATGGAAAGGCGGAGGTGTTCTTTGGCTCTGACCGATTTGAGCTCATTGCCCACTGCATAGGTGAGCCCACACTTCCTCTGGCATCATAAGATGTCATGTTCCTGCATAAACTCCCACTTTGGCTGCATCAGAATATTCACAAATAGCATATTATAGAATTGACTTTAACCAATATGACTTATCAAGGAACCATTATACCAGGGCATGTAATGCTTAAAAACAAATACAATTTGGATTAATACAATATTTAGCTACAGAAGTGCCATTTCTTACTGATCTCTATAGTGTCTGTCCAAAAACAAATCCTGTGATATTAGGTCAACACATACTGGAGGAGTTACTGGCTAGTTTAGCTAACGAACTAGCTACGTCGGTCGCGGGGTGCGCATTGACGAACCACCAAAGTCACACCCCAAATTGAGAAAGGGGCGGAGTTCGACCGTTTTGTGTCCAGAGTCAACCTTTAAGGTGATAACAATTACCGTAGGCTATATACTTACAGCAATTTGGCATTTTAGGTCATTTAGCAGATGCTCTTATCCAGAGCAACTTACAGTAGTGAGTGCATACATTTTAATACTTTTTTTTGTGCTGGTCCCCGTGGGAATGGAACCCGCAACCCTGTCGCCATGCTCTACCAACTGATCTACACAGGACTGCAATCAATACTGTACATCTTATTGTAATACGTCACATGTCATTGTACACGTTTTATGTCATGCACCTCACAACCTTTTGATTGATTTAGCTATCAACAGGTATGTAAACACACAAGACAGTCAATATCATAATTGCGTCCTGGTTGCTAAATATGGTAGATTCTATTGTTTTGAATTTTGGTTCCTATATCATTACTATCATCTCTTTGAGCCCATCAAGATTTACCTCAGCGCAGACCTTATCCAATCGTATCCTTCTGTCTTCTAGGAGAGAAGTGGATGGGACCCCAGCCTGCTGCTGCCAAACTGTGACTTGAAACATGAAACTGGGGCTGTCATGTATGGAATTCATTAAGATTAATAAATACTATAGATATGATTTGAAATGGTCTTTTTTCTAAATCTGCCTGAAATGTATTCTTTGAAATAGATGACTGTCTTTTCACTAATCACTTTTACTGCCACAAAGAAACCTGACATTTACATGTAAGGACAAGCAAGGTTTTAGGAAGATTAGATGCCAGATATGTGACACAAAAGGAAGAGGACAGAAAGAAGTGGAAGGACCTGTTTCCCCAGACAAAAGATAGTTGACAAAGGGCTAGCAAACACAACGAGAGTTTGACAGGTCAAGACAGAATAAGGAGGGAAATAACTTCTACAGACAGAAGTCCACTAAACTGGTTTAATATTACGATAGACTCCCTGGATGAGGGAGGAAATGGAGTGAGAAACGGTGGGAGAGAAAGATGGCTGTAGTGCAGGTGATGAGGGCGGGGTTGAGACGACACTGAACGTGTGATTTACACAAACACAGAGCCGCACAACCGTAATCCCTGGAGCCTGACAAACCCCCTGAGAGGTGAGAGAATGGGAGAGAAACCACGACACTAACCCTGGACTACACACACTGACGGAACAGGGAAAATGTATGAAATGTGTTGCTTTCTGTGACGGAAAGGGCCAAGGATTATATCACTGGATTGTTAAGGTTTCTTTCTTAAGGTCTGAGGCACACACACACACACAGAGGGAGAGAGGTAAGATGACTACACTGTGTGTTTACTTTGTCTATGTGATTGTTTTATTTTTCTGAACTAGATCTTTGTTCCATTACTGTATATACGCGATAGAGAGCGATTGTGTGTGTTCCTCTGAGTGTGTGTCATTGTGCTTTACTTGGTTGAAAAAATGCAGCCGGACAAGTTAAGAAATCACTGCCCTGACACACAGGTGATTAGGGAGATTTAGTTTCCTTGTGTAGCTGGGAGACACATTTTCATAGTTGGCCTGCAGTAAAACGGTAGTAATGTGTTAATGCCAAACCAGGCAGAAGCCCCAGATGCTGTGCCACATAGGTGTACAGATGTGCATTGGTCCTGCAACGTGATGCTTTATACCAGGTTGTGCCCTTTTGTGAAGCTTGGGCATATAATTTTGCATTCACAGCTACAATGAGCTGTGTATGTGAGAGTGAAACGGGGAGGGGAGGTTGAGAGAGCAGAATAGAGAGACTTGACAGGACAAAGAGACAATTTGATTCCTTTAAGTTAGTACAATTGGTTTCCTTTAAGTGAGTACAATTGGTTTCCTTTAAGTTAGTACAATTTCTGAATAAATTGGAGGTGACTGTGTGTGTATCTATGATAATCACAAATTGTATTAGTGTCTAGGCACACCTCAGATTGATTGTGAGAATCTCTGAGGGTACTTGCTAGGTTCCTGCAAGGGGAAACATCTGTCTCGTGTGTCTTTCGGGGGAGTGGTTGGGATAAAACAGAAGTCCAATTTCAGTTGGACTTTGTGTACACCTGACGAATAAAGTGATCATAATCTCAATCTTAATTCACATCACAGGATCTGATCTAGTTAGTCCACTATAAACAGGATCTGAAACTCACTATTACTGGCCATCATGTGAGGATGATGTTGTTCATCATTCATGTGATTCATCTGTTCTTGTGTTTTAATGTTTAAGCGGGTTATGTGTGTAAGTGTGACCTTTCCTCATGGGAAAAAAAGAAACAGAGGATGTGTTACGTGAATATTCCTCTCCCAGGCACTGAGCTGTCTGCCACTGAAACCTTGTTTTAAACCTGATTGAATGTCATCTCTTGACATACAGTACCAGTCAAACGTTTGGACACACCTACTCATTCAAGGTTTTGAATTTATTTGTACTATTTTCTACATTATAGAATAAAAGTGAAGACACCAAACTATGAAATAACACATATGGAATCATGTAGTAACCAAAAAACTGTTAAACAAATCAAAATATATTTTATATTTGAGATTCTTCTAAGTAGCCTCCCTTTGCCTTGATGATAGCTTTGCACACTCTCACGCTAGGCATTCTCTCAACCAGCTTCATGAGGAATGCTTTTCCAACAGTCTTGAAGGGGTTCCCACATGCTGAGCACTTGTTGGCTGCTTTTCCTTCACTCTGCGGTCCAACTCATCCCAAACCATCTCAATTGGGTTGAGGTCGGGTGATTGTGGAGGCTAGGATTTCTGATGCAGCACTCCATCACTCTCTTTCTTGGTTAAATAGCCCTTACACAGCCTGGAGGTGTGTTGGGTCATTGTCCTGTTGAAAAACAAATGATAGTCCCTCTAAGTGCAAACCAGATGGGATGATGTATTGCTGCAGAATGCTGTGGTAGCCATGCTGGTTAAGTGTGCCTTGTATTCTAAATAAATCACTGACAGTGTCATCAGCAAAGCACCATCACATCTCCTCCTCCATGCTTCATGGTGGGAACCACACATGCAGAGATCATCCGTTCACCTACTCTGCATCTCACAGAAACACAGAGTTTAGAACCAAATATCTCAAAGGACCGATTTTCCACTGGTCTAACGTCCATTGTTCGCGTTTCTTGGCCCAAGCAAGTCTCTTCTTCTTTTTGGTGTCCTTTAGTAGTGGTTTCTTTGCAGAAATTCAACCATGAAGGACTGTTTCAAGCAGTCTCCTCTGAATAGTTAATGTTGAGATGTGTCTGTTACTTGAACTTTGTGAAGCATTTATTTGGGCTGCAATCTGAGGTGCAGTTAACTCTAATGAACTTGTCCTCTGCAGCAGAGGTAACTCTGGGTCTTCCTTTCCTGTGGCGGTCCTCATGAGAGCCAGTTTTCTCATAGCGCAAGATGGTTTTTGCGACTGCACTTAAAATAAAAAAAATAAAAACTTTATTTAACCAGATAGGCTAGTTGAGAACATGTTCTCATTTGCAACTGCGACCTGGCCAAGATAAAGCAAAGCAGTTTGACACATATAACAACACAGAGTTACACATGAAATAAACAAACATACAATCAATAATACGGTTGAAAAATCTATATACAGTGCCTTGCGAAAGTATTCGGCCCCCTTGAACTTTGCAACCTTTTGCCACATTTCAGGCTTCAAACATAAAGATATAAAACTGTATTTTTTTGTGAAGAATCAACAACAAGTGGGACACAATCATGAAGTGGAACGACATTTATTGGATATTTCAAACTTTTTTAACAAATCAAGAACTGAAAAATTGGGCGTGCAAAATTATTCAGCCCCCTTAAGTTAATACTTTGTAGCGCTACCTTTTGCTGCGATTACAGCTGTAAGTCGCTTGGGGTATGTCTCTATCAGTTTTCACATCGAGAGACTGACATTTTTTCCCATTCCTCCTTGCAAAACAGCTCGAGCTCAGTGAGGTTGGATGGAGAGCATTTGTGAACAGCAGTTTTCAGTTCTTTCCACAGATTCTCGATTGGATTCAGGTCTGGACTTTGACTTGGCCATTCTAACACCTGGATGTTTATTTTTGAACCATTCCATTGTAGATTTTGCTTTATGTTTTGGATCATTGTCTTGTTGGAAGACAAATCTCTGTCCCAGTCTCAGGTCTTTTGCAGACTCCATCAGGTTTTCTTCCAGAATGGTCCTGTATTTGGCTCCATCCATCTTCCCATCAATTTTAACCATCTTCCCTGTCCCTGCTGAAGAAAAGCAGGCCCAAACCATGATGCTGCCACCACCATGTTTGACAGTGGGGATGGTGTGTTCAGGGTGATGAGCTGTGCTGCTTTTACGCCAAACATAACGTTTTGCATTGTTGCCAAAAAGTTCAATTTTGGTTTCATCTGACCAGAGCACCTTCTTCCACATGTTTGGTGTGTCTCCCAGGTGGCTTGTGGCAAACTTTAAACAACACTTTTTATGGATATCTTTAAGAAATGGCTTTCTTCTTGCCACTCTTCCATAAAGGCCAGATTTGTGCAATATACGACTGATTGTTGTCCTATGGACAGAGTCTCCCACCTCAGCTGTAGATCTCTGCAGTTCATCCAGAGTGATCATGGGCCTCTTGGCTGCATCTCTGATCAGTCTTCTCCTTGTATGAGCTGAAAGTGTATAGGGACGGCCAGGTCTTGGTAGATTTGCAGTGGTCTCATACTCCTTCCATTTCAATATTATCGCTTGCACAGTGCTCCTTGGGATGTTTAAAGCTTGGGAAATCTTTTTGTATCCAAATCGGGCTTTAAACTTCTTCACAACAGTATCTCGGACCTGCCTGGTGTGTTCCTTGTTCTTCATGATGCTCTCTGCGCTTTTAACGGACCTCTGAAACTATCACAGTGCAGGTGCATTTATACGGAGACTTGATTACACACAGGTGGATTGTATTTATCATCATTAGTCATTTAGGTCAACATTGGATCATTCAGAGATCCTCACTGAACTTCTGGAGAGAGTTTGCTGCACTGTAAGTAAAGGGGCTGAATAATTTTGCGCGCCCAATTTTTCAGTTTTTGATTTGTTAAAAAAGTTTGAAATATCCAATAAATGTCGTTCCACTTCATGATTGTGTCCCAGTTGTTGTTGATTCTTCACAAAAAAATACAGTTTTATATCTTTATGTTTGAAGCCTGAAATGTGGCAAAAGGTCGCAAAGTTCAAGGGGGCCGAATACTTTCGCAAGGCACTGTATAGCATGTGCAAATGAGGTAGGATAAGAGAGGTAAGGCAATAAATAGGCCCTGGTGGCAAAGTAATTACAATATAGCAAATTAAACACTGGAATGTTAGGACGTGCAGAAGATGAATGTGCAAGTTGGAATACTGGGGTACAAAGGAGCAAGATAAATAAATAAATACAGTATGGGGATGAGGTAGATTGGATGGGCTATTTACAGATGAGCTATGTACAGGTACAGTGATCTGTGAGCTGCTCTGACAGCTGGTGCTTAAAGCTAGTGAGGGAGGTAAGAGTCTCCAGCTTCAGAGATTTTTGCAGTTCGTTCCAGTCATTGGCAGCAGAGAACTGGAAGGAGAAGCGGCCAAAGGAAGAATTGGCTTTGGGGGTGACCAGTGAGATATACCTGCTGGAGCGCGTGCTACGGGTGGGTGCTGCTATGGTGACCAGTGAGCTTGAAGAAACTTTCAAAGTTCTTGATCTTTTCTGGATTGACTGACCTTCATGTCTTAAAGTGATGATGGACTGTTGTTCTTGAAGCTGGTTGAGAGAATGCCAAGGGTGTGCAAAGCTGTCATCAAGGCAAAGGGTGGCTACATTGAAGAATCTCAAATATAAAATATATTTGGATTTGTTTAACACTTTTTTGTGTTATTTCATAGTTTTGATGTCTTCACTATTATTCTACAATGTAGAAAATAGTCAAATAAAGAAAAACCCTTGAATGAGTAGGTGACCAAACCTTTGACATGTACTGTACAATGTTGTAACCTACAAGGCCTCATGTTTTACCCACTTTGCCTTGCTTTGTTGTTAGAATGTCTTCAATATCAGAAGCAGACTCCCGCTGTCAACCAGGAGACACCATCTGTAGTAAGTGTTACACACACCACGCACACACACACACACACACACACACACACACACACACACACACACACACACACACACACACACACACACACACACACACACACACACACACACACACACACACACACACACACACACACACACACACACACACACACACACACACACACACATACACACACACACACACACACACAGTTATCTCTCTTCGTTGTCTTAATGCTAATGTCTGTTCCTCAGATATCAGTGTGTATGAGCAAGAAGTGATCATCGTGCCCATCCTCCTATTGGCTAGCTTCCTGGTCGTGCTGGTCTTCATCATCCTGCTACGGTACTGTCCTGACAAGGTGGACCGCATCCGACCACAGAACACTGTGGCCACGTCCAGATCACAGCGCTCCAGGAGACAACTGCACGGCATTGATGGTGAGTGTATGTGTATGTGTATTTGTGCTCAAGGATGTGACTTTGAAAGACTGTTTTCATAGTGAAACACTGTAGGTAATTTGAGGTAATGAGTGTGTATGTTTCTGTCTATGTCAACAACATAGGGGCTTATTCTATTTGCACAGGCTAGTAATGAACAGAATCAAACCTGTTATTATAATGTAGCTATCTACTTCTAAACGTCAGGTAATAACCTCTTCCTCTCTCTGTCCTCCCCCTCCTCTCTCTATTCATCCTTCCCTCCCACTCCGCAGCTCCCCTGGGTATCAACCCCCTGGAACATGAGACTATTGCTCTTGATGCCCCCTCCTACTCTACCTTCTCCCCAACTCACTCCCACCCCTCCTCAAACTGTCTCTCCTTCTCTGTGAGGACTCCCTCTCTCCCTCCTATCCCCCACCCAAGACCTTTACCCCATCCTCCCCGTCCAGCCCCCCACCCCAGTCCTTCACACCTTCCTTCACCCCTATGGTCCAGCCCAGGGAGCTGCCTCGCCAGAGGCTGCCAGAGTCCTTCAACCTAGTGGCCTCGCTGCCCGCAGCCTTCTCCCTGTGCTCTGACAAGGCTGTCTCTCTCTACAGGGCCCGCATGGACAACAGGAACGCTGTGCTCCGAGTGCTCAACGGTGAGAGGAGTGGGAGGAGATGAAAAACAGCTACTACTGAAACAAGCTATTTAAATAATGGCTTATAAGCAGTGTATTATCATACCAAAGTGGTGATATAGTCAGAACTACTTAGGGTTAGGATAAGGGTTAAAGTTAGGGTTGACATTAGTGTAAAGTAGAAATTGTGGTCAAAGCATGTTACTTCAATCTTTTCCAGCATGGTCAAGAAGTGAGGAAACAGCCACTGTAAAGAGCCATTGAATGGGGGCACAGCGTCATTAGGCACTTTCTTCCCTAGTTTCAATAGGTGTGGCTGGTGCTTGTGGATTGTTAGACAATCACCACCATAATTGCAGCAACTGTTTACTTTGTAAAACTGGTCTCTCTACAACCTGTTTCTCTGACCTCACTTTCAGAAATGTAATTACCAACTGGTACAGCAAATCTGCTTCAAGGCTTTGAGATAAAGACAAAATATGTTCAGCCATAGCAGTTGTTTATCAAAGGCTTTGGAAGGCCGTTTTCGCACAGCATGTTGGCAGGCAATTTCATTTTCTTCTCCTCCTACTCTCACTCAGACTCTGCGAGCGCCACAGAGAGGCACAACTTCCTGTGCTTTGCTTCCTTCTTGTCCCAGCTGGGGCCACACCCCTTCCTGCCGGAGCTCCTGGGCGTGGTCTCTCTGCGTGTGCCCCTAGTTACCGTTGTTGAGGAGCTAGAGAACAGAGATCTGCTCAGCTTCCTGTGGCGGTGCAGACAGGTAGGAACCACATTACCGATGAGACATTGTCTCTACTTGCCCATTATTTATAGTAAAATTAGGAGCTGTTTGTGATAAGGATGTTTTGGGGTATAAATTGATTCTCTTTGTGTGTTATGTAAGGATGGTGTGGGCGGGGACCCTCCATGTGAGATCACAGAGAGACGTATATTTACCATGGCCAAACAGGTAGCCTCTGCTCTGGTGAGTAGACTATGGTAATATGTTGGCTTAATGTGTTTCTGCCACATGTTTCTGTCACAGAAATCAACATGTTTAAACCATGAACATGCCCCATTTTCAAACCATGAACATCCCCCATCATCAAACCATAAACATGCCCCATGTTCAAACCATCAAACCATGAACATGCCCCATGTTCAAACCATCAAACTATGAACATGCCTCATGTTCAAACCATCAAACCATGAACATGCCCCATGTTCAAACCATCAAACCATGAACATGCCTCATGTTCAACCATGAACATGCCTCATGTTCAAACCAAACCATGAACATGCCCCATGTTCAACCATGAACATGCCCCATGTTCAACCATATGCCCCATGTTCAAACCAAACCATGAACATGCCCCATGTTCAAACCAAACCATGAACATGCCCCATGTTCAAACCAAACCATGAACATGCCCCATGTATTTTCCACAGTGGCTTCCTGTGCTTATGTATTTTCCACAGTGGCTTCCTGTGCTTATGTATTTTCCACAGTGGCTTCCTGTGCTTATGTATTTTCCACAGTGGCTTCCTGTGCTTATGTATTTTCCACAGTGGCTTCCTGTGCTTATGTATTTTCCACAGTGGCTTCCTGTGCTTATGTATTTTCCACAGTGGCTTCCTGTGCTTATGTATTTTCCACAGTGGCTTCCTGTGCTTATGTATTTTCCACAGTGGCTTCCTGTGCTTCTGTATTTTCCTTCTCTGCATTGATTTGGTCAGTTGAATTCCATGGCAGGTTTCCTGTATGTCAGTGTACTGCACCTGTCCTGTGTATTATGTACAGAAGAGGGAAAGGAAACAAGAGGACGAAGTCACTGTGGACTTTAGTGACTAATTGAATGAAAGGGAATCATTTACAAATGTTGAGATATGACACTGTCCCACAGCTTTAACCTCTGACCTTTGACCTCATGTTATCCCCTGTCATCCAATCAGGAGTTCCTCCACAGCCGAGACCTTCTTCATGGCAACGTCCGTGCTCACAGCGTACTGGTCAGCCGGGAGCTGACGGCCAAGCTGTGGGGACTGGGCGGGGTCTACACCAGGAATACCCAGGGAGCTACTCAGACTGAAGTTCCTGGCATGAAGAAATGGCAGGCCCCCGAGCTATTGGCTAGGAGGCCTGCCAATCATAGCAGTGACGTGTGAGTTACTCTACTTAGTCTATGCTGACATTTCAATCAATTTTCAAGATATGTAAAATACACTGATACATGTTTGTCTTTCTCTCACTAGCTGGTCGTTTGGCATCTTGTTGTTTGAAATGGCGACCTTGGGTGAGTTACATGAAATCTATTCTTCTGACTTTGAGTGCCCCTTTTGGCCAATGATACCCATAACAACCACTCTCATTTATTCTGATATAATCTCTTTCTCTGAGCTACAATCTCTAATTTGTGTCATTGACATTTCCTTCTCTCCCCTCTTTCTCTCTTTCTCCCTCTCTCAGGTGATGCTCCGTTTTCAGATATTTCTGTCAACGAGCTTCTACAGTTTCACCAGAGAGGGAAAACACTGAGAAAGCCAGCCAACTGCTCCAACTCACTGTAACTATCCATTATACAGCACTATTATTACTGCGTTATTGCCAGGAGAGGGGGCTTCTTTAGACTGATACCAAAGAGATAGATAGAGGACTCTAGTTCCTAAAAGCCTGTTTTAGTATGGGCAGCACCATTGAGGAATTTCACAATTTTGAAGTAGTCAACTGGGTGGGACTTCCTATGGGTTAAGGAAGGGTCACATAATTCCATCCAGGTGATCAGGAGGGATCGGCCAATGAAATATACTTATGAGCAGGGGAAAGGCGGTACGGCGTCCTGGCAAAATAAATAGTTGGGGTACAACGTACCGGTAAAACACCAATGAGTATATTGCAATATTTAAAACAAAATGTAATAAAAATGTAGGCTCTCCCACCTCTTTTTATCATTAACGAATGTCAGAGGCATGACAAATGAGCGAAACTGACTTGGAAACGGGTGGTAAAATGTGATGTGGTTCGACGAGATCACAAACATTTGGCAAGGCAGAGATGAGTATCCGACACCGAGATGAGAACAGACAGCAGTGGAAGCATAAGTTCTTGCCTTATGTCATTACACTTTGTGGTGTTTTGTGTAACAGATTCACGTGCCTGGATAGCCTAGTAAAGGAGCCCTTTGATGGGATAGTTTGGCAATCAGATGAAAACATCATGACAGGTTGTGTTCATGCCACAATAAAAGGTAATACATTGTAAAAGTTAATTGACACATTTTGACAACTAGATCCACAGAGATCCTATTAAATGAATAGGGATTCTATATGTAAGTAATGATTAAGCACATAAAAGGATTTATGCACGCACTAATAGGAGGTCCCGTACCAGGAAGAAATTAATTCTACTTTCATCTGTGCTTGTGAGCAAACATTCCATAACTGCAGGTGGCAGTAAATCCCAAACCTTGGCTTTATACTTGTTCAAACAACACGCTCTAGGTGGCAGTATGCACCCTTTCAGTTTGTTTACCAACTCATAGAAGTAGTAGAAGAAGAAAATTGACTAGTTCATGCCCATGCTCTCACAGACGCCATAATGGGACAGACAGATACAATGTTCTTTATCCTCTGTCTTTATAACTGAGATATACCTCTATTCCCTCTTAACCACGCCCACCCTTCTCACAGGTACTCCATCATCAAGGCCTGCTGCCAATGGAAGGAGCAGGATCGCGCCACATTGGCTGAGGTTGACCGCAAGCTCCAGTCAGGAGAGAAGAGTGCCAACGACAAAGTCCTCAAGGTGCCTGAGCCAATCAACATCGAGCAGTACCTGCAAGAGGCTGGATATGGGGAGTCCAACAGCTACACAGTTTTTTGAGTGGCGGCTGTGCCGTCCAACGAAATGCACTATGCCGAGGGACGATGGTGGATGTTTATATATGTATGCCTCCATTCATTCCAGAAAGATATTAATTTCCTTCTGCCCTTTTTGTCTTTGTACCATAGACTTAAGGTAGTTGAACAGACACAATTGTTGAGTCAACTTTGTAGTTGATTGTTTGTAGTTGATCGTGTATACCAGTAGAGGCTGCTGAGGGGAGGACGGCTCATAATAATGACCAGAATGGAGGGAATGGAATGGTATCAATTTCATTTGTTTGATACCATTCCATTCACTCAATTCCAGCTGTTCCACTCCATTCTAGCCATTATTATGAGCCGTCCTCTCCTCAGCAGGCTCCACTGATGTACACTACTGTTCAAAAGTTTGGGGTCACGAAGAAACGTCCTTGTTTTCCATGAAAACATACATAAAATTAGTTGCAAAATGAATAGGAATTATAGTCAAGACTTTGACAAGGTTATAAATAATAATTCATTTTTTATAATTTTTAAAATTTATTTATGAAGCCCTTCTTACATCAGTTTATGTCACAAAGTGCTGTACAGAAATCCAGCCTAAAACCCCAAACAGCAAGCAATGCAGGTGTAGAAGCATGGTGGCTAGGAAAAACTCCCCAGAAAGGCCAGAACCTAGGAAGTAACCTAGAGAGGAACCAGGCTATGAGGGGTGGCCAGTCCTCTTCTGGCTGTGCCGGGTGGAGATTATAACAGAATATGGCCAAGATGTTCAAATGTTTGTAGATGACCAGCAGGGTCAGATAATAATAATCACAGTGGTTGTAGAGGGTGCAACAGGTCAGCACCTCAGGAGTAAATGTCAGTTGGCTTTTCATAGCCGATCATTCAGAGTATCTCCACTGCACCTGCTGTCTCTAGAGAGTTTATAACAGCAGGTCTGGGACAAGGTAGCAGGTCCGGTGAACAGGTCAGGGTTCCATAGCCGCAGGCAGAACAGTTGAAACTGGAGCAGCAGCACGGCCAGATGGACTGGGGACAGCAAGGAGTCATCAGGCCAGGTAGTTGTGTCCTTCAAACTTTGCTTTCGTCAAAGAATCCTTCATTTGCAGCCTTGCAGACCTTTGGCATTCTAGTTGTCAATTTGTTGAGGCAATCTGAAAAAATTTTACACTATGCTCCCTGAAGCACCTCCCACAACTTGGATTGGCTTCATGGGCACTTCTTATGTACCATACGGTCAAGCTGCTCCCACAACAGCTCAATAGGGTTGAGATCCGGTGACTATGCAGACTATGCAAAGACCCTCCAAACTATGCCATTATAGACAGAATACCAGCTGACTGCTTCTTCCCCAAATAGTTATTGCATAGTTTGGAGGGTCTTTGGGTCATTGTCCTGTTGTAGGAGGAAATTGGCTCCAATTAAGTGCCGTTCACAGGGTATAGCATGGCGTTGCAAAATGGAGTGATAGTCTTCCTTCTTCAAGATCCCTTTTACCCTGTACAAATTTCCCACTTTACCACCACCAAAGCACCCCCAGACCATCACATTGCCTCCACCATTCTTGACAGATGGCATCAAGCACTCCTCCAGCATCTTTTAATTTTTCTGCATCTCACAAATGTTCTTCTTTGTGATCCGAACACCTCAAACTTAGATTCGTCTGTCACTTTTTTCCAATCTTCCTCTGTCCAGTGTTCTTTTGCCCATCTTAATCTTTTATTGGCCAGTCTGAGATATGACTTTTTCTTTGCAACTCTGTTTAGAAGGCCAGCATCCCGGAGTCGCCTCTTCACTGTTGACGTTGAGACTGGTGTTTTGCGGGTACTAATGAAGCTGCCAGTTGAGGACTTGTGAGGCATCTGTTTCTCAAACTAGACACTCTAATGTACTTGTCCTCTTGCTCAGTTGTGCACCGGGGCCTCCCACTTCTCTTTATATTCTGGTTAGAACCAGTATGTGCTGTTCTGTGAAGGGAGCAGTTCACAGCGTTGTATGAGATCTTCAGTTTCTTGGCAATTTCTCGCATGGAATAGCCTTCATTTCTCAGAACAAGAATAGACTGATGAGTTTCAGAAGACAGTTTTTTTTATCTGGCCATTTAAAGCCTGTAAACAAACCCACAAATGCTGATGCTCCAGATACTCAACTAGTCTAAAGAAGGCCAGTTGTATTGCTTCTTTAATCAGAACAACAGTTTTCAGCTGTGCTAACATAATTGCAAAAGGGTTTTCTAATGATCAATTAGCCTTTTAAAAGGATAAACTTGGATCAGCTAACACAACGTGCCATTGGAACACAGGAGTGATGGTTGCTGATAATAGGCCTGTACGCCTATGTAGATATTCCACTAGAAATCAGCCGTTTCCATCTACAATAGTCATTTACAACATTAACAATGTCTACACTGTATTTCTGATCAATTTGATGTTTTTTTTAATGGACAAAAAAATGTTTTTCTTTAAAAAACAAGGACATTTCTAAATGACCCCAAACGTTTGAACAGTAGTGTATATACTGTATATCAGGGATGGGCAACTCCAGTCCTCAGGGGCCTGATTGGTGCCACAATTGTGTCCTAGCCCCAGCTAACGTATCTGACTCCAATAATCAACTAATCAGGATCTTCAGTTTAGAATACATTTAGTTTAATCACCTGCGTTTGCTAGGGATGGAGAAAAGTGTGACACCACTCCGGCTCCGAGGACTTGAGTTGCCCATCACTGCTGTTTATGAAGGTTTACAAATCTCGTCTTCAAAATGATTGTGTAATAGGAGTAATAATATATGACTAGAAATCATTCTTTTTGTTGTGATTTGAGGGACTGAAAGAACACATGGGTGGAGACACCAGGCTTCATTAGAGGTTTATAAGGTGTTTATAAGTTGTTTTGTGACACTTCATTTATCATTTTAAGTCCAAAAATGTATGTAGCAACTAATGATTCTAACTTTAAATACACCTGTCTCATAAGTAGGACCAGAGTTGAATTCTCCTGACCACGTAAGGTGAACAGGAAAAACTCAGGACCCTGGTTGCGCCTCCAGTTTGTTCTGGTCAGGTCATGTGATCATGAAACCTCCCGGAAGAGGAAGCAAAATCTCACTCACTCCTTTTTTCTGGTTCATAAACAATCAATGAAATTAAGTAGACCAGACTCAGCCGCTAATGCCATGGTGCCACCCCTTAAGCAGACCGGAACTGTGACAATTTTTTGTTCTATGGTAAATGAGTGGGATAAATGAGTGGGATATTTGGTACAAGCTATATGGAAGGTCAGAGTTCAGTGGTTGATGTTCTACTGTAAATGAGCACATCTGAAGTCACGTCATTTGCACACTCTCCACAATGTGAATCAAGATAGAAGTTTATCAATGTCAATTAAAACCGTTCACAGTGATGCTTTTTCTCATCTGAATTGGTCAGCAGTACTCTGTTTCAGTGGCTCCCAAACCTTTTTCTCATCTGATTGGTGCTCTTTTCAGTGGCTCCCAAACCTTTTTCTCATCTGAATTGGTCAGCAGTACTCTGTTTCAGTGGCTCATCCAAACCAGTGGCTTTTCTCATCTGAATTGGTCAGCAGTACTCTGTTTCAGTGGCTCCCAAACCTTTTTCTCATCTGAATTGGTCAGCAGTACTCTGTTTCAGTGGCTCCCAAACCTTTTTCTCATCTGAATTGGTCAGCAGTACTCTGTTTCAGTGGCTCCCAAACCTTTTTCTCATCTGAATTGGTCAGCAGTACTCTGTTTCAGTGGCTCCCAAACTTTTCTCATTTTTCAGCAGTACTCTGTTTCAGTGGCTCCCAAACCTTTTTCTCTCATCTGAATTGGTCAGCAGTACTCTGTTTCAGTGGCTCCCAAACCTTTTTCTCATCTGAATTGGTCACAGTACTCTGTTTTGGCTCCCAAACCTTTTTCTCATCTGAATTGGTCAGCAGTACTCTGTTTCAGTGGCTCCCAAACCTTTTTCTCATCAGTGGCTGGCTCCCAAACCTTTTTCTCATCTGAATTGGTCAGCAGTACTCTGTTTCAGTGGCTCCCAAACCTTTTTCTCATCTCAGAGTACTCTGTTTCAGTGGCTCCCAAACCTTTTCTCATCTGAATTGGTCAGCAGTACTCTGTTTCACCTTTTCTCATCTGAATTGGTCAGCAGTACTCTGTTTCAGTGGCTCCCAAAAACAGTGGCTCCCAAACCTTTTTCTCATCTGAATTGTACTCTGTTTCAGTGGCTCCCAAACCTTTTTCTCATCAGTACTCTGTTTCAGTGGCTCCCAAACCTTTTTCTCATCTGAATTGGTCAGCAGTACTCTGTTTCAGTGGCTCATCTGAATTGGTCAAACAGTGGCTCCCAAACCTTTTTCTCATCTGAATTGGTCAGCAGTACTCTGTTTCAGTGGCTCCCAAACCTTTTTCTCATCTGAATTGGTCAGCAGTACTCTGTTTCAGTGGCTCCCAAACCTTTTTGTCTTTTGAATTCTTTTACTCTGTGCCAGTGGCTGTTTTTTCTTCTTCTACTTAATGCTTTTCTACAAGCCAGGCGTTACAGGGGTTTGGCCTTCAGTGATTGTATCATTGCGCAGTGAGAACCCTACAAGTCATTGAAATGCCACTATAGAGTCAGGGCTAATTATACTGAACAAAAACAGTTCATATTAGTCAATTAGGAAATTAGTCAATATAAATAAATTCATTAGGCCCTAATTTATGGATGTTAATTGACAAGGAATAAATATATGCATTTGTTGGTTACAGATACCTTTAAAAAAAATGGGCCTCAGGATCTCATTGCTGTATATTTGTGCATTCAAATTGCCAATCGATAAAATGCAATTGTGTTTGTTGTTCATAGTTTATGCTTGCTCATACCATAACCCCACCGCCACCATGGAACAGTCTGTTCACAATGTTGACATGAGCAAACTGCTCGCCTACAGCGACATTGGAGGCTGTTTATGGCAGAGCAATTTACATTATTTGCTAACAGCTCTGGTGGACATTCCTGCAGTCAGCATGCCAATTACACACTCCCTCAAAACTTGAGATGTCTGTGGCATTCTGTTGTGTGACAAAACTGCACCTTTTGGAGTTGCTAGCACAAGGCAAACCTGGGTAACGACCATGCTGTTTAATCAGCTTCTTGATATGCCACACCTGTCAGGATGGATTATCTTGGCAAAGGAGAAATGCTCATTAACAGGGATATAAACAAATTTGTGTACAAAATTTGAGAAAACTAAGCTTTTTGTGCATACTTAACATTTCTGGGATCTTTTATTTCAGCTCATGAAACATGGGACCAAAATTTTACATGTTGTGTTTGTATTTTTGTTCAGAGTAGTATCAGTCCCAGAGGGCTGAAACATTTCTAGTTTTCATCCTATCCTAATAAGGGACTGGTTCAGACCTGGGACAACAGGTGAGTGCAATTAAACTACCAAGTAGAAACAAAAAACAGAAGTGTTTCAGCCCTCCAGGACCAGAGTTAAATAGCCCTGACAGTCTGTAGCGGCCATATACAAACAACACTCAGAGCCTAGTTCCAGTAACAGGTGTTTATTGGTAGTACTGCATACACAGAGTATCTCCCCTCTCAGGACAAATACCCATATTCAGGTAGTTCAGTCAGTTACTAATATTCACTACATCCCCCTCCATGAAAAACTTCCACACCAAAATAATAACTTTGATTGTAGTACAAAAGATCAAAGCTATAAAAGAGTCATATCTGGTGAAATAAAAAAACGATTTGTTAAAGCTCTTCAATGTCCTTTCATACACTTAATTAGAGCCTGGCATCTACATTAACATTACAAATCCACTTTGTAAAAAGAAAAGTGAAATGGACCATTTTCAATAATAACACTATGGTTATAGCACCGTTGAAATGTAGAAAAAGGCAACTTGAACTGTCCTAGCTAGCTAGCCACGGTTACTGTAGGTGACCACGTTTGCAGTGTCACATGAGTATGTATATGTTTCTACTGACAGACACACACATACATGAACTCACCCATGCTTTGTCAGTTTACCTCACAAACATGAACTCTAAAGACAGACTATCTGATGCTCATGCTCACCTCTCACTCATAACAGATTTTTTGCACAATCAATGTCCAGTAAAGTCAAAGCATATTCTAATTATTTCCCCTCTTACCTATATTTAACCCCCTTCTCTTCATCTAGTCTCTAAAATGATTGATGTTTATGATCAAAATCAACCCATTTTCCCCTCTCATTCAGTCTTGGTCTCAGGCTTGAATGTCACTAATACAAGTCTTTAGTGTGGGTCCCAGTTTCAAGTTCATTGAAACGCCTTTTCATCCTCCCTCCCCTGTCAGTCTCGTAGGCTGTTGATGAAGGCACAGATCTTGAGGGCGGGTCCTAGTTTGATGTTCATGGTGGAGATTAGGTGTTCTTCTCTGAGTAGCAGCAGGGCCTGTCCGTCTATCTCCTGTGACAGGAACTGGGCAGCCAGGTCCTCACAACCTGGGAGGGGAGGAGAGAGAGTGAATGCGCTATGAAAAGGGACTGCTCACTAGCAATGAACATCGACCTAAAATACACTTTGGCGTGGGTTATGGGCAAACCAGAACTCCTGGTTTCTTTGATCTAATTCAAGGTTACCTAAACTGGGTCCTGGGGCCCCCCTGGATGCACATTTAGGTTTTTGCCCAAGCACTACGAAGCTGATTCAAATAAGCAACTCATCATCTCAGGCTTGAACGTTTGAATCAGATGTGTAGTGCTAGGGAAAAACCCAAAACGTGGCCCCAGGACCCAGTTTGGGAAACCCTGATCTAATTGACCAGTTGGCCATGGGTTCCATTTTTACAGATTCCCCTACTATGAAGACTCTTAATAATTCATTGTTTACTTCATTGACTGTTAATGAATGAGTACTGACCTTGTAGTGAAGAGATGAACCTGCAGACCTCCTCCACACCCCAATGGGCGGGGCTCCCAGACAGGAAGTTGGCCTCGTCCAATGGGAGGCTGCCTTGAGCTGAGTCGTCCAAATGGGGATCACAGTGGGCAGGCCTAGGGCAGGAGAGGGAGGAGCTAGGGGAGAGTGATGGGGAATCTTCCTCCTCCTCCTCTCCGTCACAGCTGGACACATCCTCTGAGCGACTGGACTCAGAACGACACTACAGCCAATCATAGAGAGAAGAGCGTCATACATGTAGGCCTGCAGTTTAATGGTACTGGAGCTGATCCTGTATGTATGTATGTATGTATATTATACATACACACTGAAGAAAACTATAAACACATCATGCAACAATTTCATTGATTTTACTGAGTTACAGTTCATATGAGGAAATCAGTCAACTGAAATAACTTCATTAGGTCCTCATCTATGGATTTCCCTACTGGGAGTACAGATAAGCATCTTTTGGCCAAAGATAGCAACAACAACAAAAAAATGTCCTCAGGATCTCATCACTGTATTTTTGTGAATTCAAATTGCCATCAATAAAATGCAATTGTGTTTATTGTCCGTAGCTTATGCCTGCCCATACCATAACCCCACCATGGGGCACTCTGTTCACAATGTTGACATCAGCTGACCACTCAACATACTGCCAAATTCTCTAAAACAAAGTTGGAGGCGGTTTATGGTACAGAAATTAATATTAAATTATCTGGAAACAGTTCTGGTGGACATTTCTGCAATCAGCATGCCAATTGCACGCTCCCTCAAAACTTGTGACGTCTATTTTGTTGTGTGACAAAACAAAACATTTTAGAGTGGCCTTTTATTGTCCCCAGCACAAAGTGCACCTGTGTAATGATAATGCTGTTTAATCAGCTTCTTGACATGGCACACCTGTCAGGTGGATGGTTTATCTTGACAAGGGAGAAATGCTCACTAACAGGAATATAAACAAATGTGTGCAAATAAATTGAGAGAAATAAGCTTTTTGAGGGTATGGAAAGTTTCTGGGATCTTTTATTTCAGCTCATGAAACATGGGACCAACACTTTACATGTTGTGTTTATATTTGTGTTCAGTATAGTATGCTTACTTACTTTATCATGTTCTTCTCTCTGGTGTGTTTCAGTTCTACCTTTTTAGTTTTAGTATTACATTGTTATTGATTACTGTAGTGTTGGGGTTAGAGCTGGTTAGAAACTATTTTCACTGTACTTGTGTATGTGACATTCAAACTTGAAACAGGAGGAGAGTAAACAACAACATTTCTATTTCATGGATCAGAAACATCCCCTTTACCTCCTTGACAGGCAAATGTCTGCCGGCTATTTTAGCGCAGGCGATCTCCGAGCTACTCCTGCGAGGACCCCTGCGTCTGACGATGTTGTCTGGGGGAACGGGAGGACCAGGCGGCCGTGCAGAAGCTCGCCCCCTACTGACCTGGAAGTGATGACTGCAGCTCACATTGTATCTGGAGGAGAGTGGACAAAGCACAAGGAGTCAATAGTGTTGGCTGCACCCAGGGCAAAAATGTGATGTCAACAGTGCTGACTTTAAAGTGTAGACCTGTTCTGGTCAGAGAGGTGTGTGATATTGTGAGAAGACAGGTGAGGTAGCTAGGGTACCTCTTAGCGCAGGTCTTGGAGCAGAACCTCTTGGAGCCCCTGAACTGGCTGGCTGGAGCCAAGCTCTCACAGTACTCACACTTCAACACTGGTGAGGAGAGAGTCAGACTGTTAGTACAGAGATGACTAGGGGTCAGAGGAGGCTGGTGGGAGGAGCTATAGGAGGACGGGCTCATTGTAATGGCTGGAATGTAATAAATGGAACGTTGTCAAACACATTACAATGATTCCATCCTTGTATAGCTCATCCCACCAGCCTCCTATGCTAGGGATGACAACTACTGTACAGAATCAAGCTATAGTACTGCAACCTCTCACAGACAACTGGATCAGAGGCAGAATCAAATCAAAATAAAAGGCTGGTGCATTAGTCAGCTGGTATGGAGTGTATTCTTTAAGGAAGGTAGAAAATATACCACCCACTAACCTGCAGGGCCTCCATTGTCAGCCTGTTGAACACCCATGGCTAGAGGCTCCTTCACTGGCCCAGTCACCTGTCAATCAATGTCAAGTTTAGGTGTTAGAGAAGAATATGTTCTGGCCCTAAAGCAAAGTTCTGTGCAAACAAAACCACATCTCCTCTCCTGATCCATGGTAAGCAGGTAGCTAGGTGCTAGCCAGGTATGTGAACTCACAGGGAAAGGCTCAGCTCCCTCCTGGATAACAAAACCCTCTATGAGGTGGGTGAGGACCTGAGGTTTGACCACTGCCTGGGGCAGAGGGGCTCTGTCTCCCTGACCCCCCACTCCCCGAGACAGGGGCAGAGGCAGAGACAGGGTGGGGGGAGAGGAGAAGGCTGGCACCACTTTAGGAGCTGGAGAAAAGGAGAGAGAGGAAGTGAGGGAACCAGGGTAGAAAAGAGTGTGAGTTTTTACACTATTAATTCAAAAAACAAAATATGAATCTAAGTTTTACAACTTAACCTTAGATCCTTGTATCAAGCGATCGCCAACCTTAGATAGGATTCAACTAAACAAGAACATACATTATGTCTTCAGACATCTTACCTGAGTCCAACGTGGGGGCGGGAGATAGAGGAGGGGCAGAATCTCTCATTGGTGGACAGCAAAGTTGGGAAAGTTCGACTGCCATCTCATTGGTTGCATCAGTTTCCGACTTCCTCTTCAATGAGCCAATTGCAGGCTTTGCCTGATGCAACAGGAAGAGACAAGTTTTGATTAACACACACACACACACACATCCCAACTCTTTTAGTATCTAAGAGGGTTACCGTGGTGTTCCCTCCAGTAGAGGCTATAGCGGTGCCGTTGTCCTGGGGGCAGCAGCTTCGGGCCTGTGCCAAAGCCTGGGAGTTTCCTACTGAGCCCTGCCTAGCTCCCACCAGCTGGACTGGGACATGGGGCGGGTGATGACACCCCGTGTTGGGCGGAGCCGGGAGGATAGGTGGAGGGTGGCGTGGGGGAAGCTGGACAGGTAAGCGGTGACCCTGTGAGGTTTTGGGCTGTATGTGCACAGGGCCAGAGCTGTGGCTCACCTTGTCCATGTTAGTGTTGGACTGCTGCAGTGGCTGCACCACCAAGGTCTGGGTGTTGACGTTAGTTTTGGGAGCGACTGAACCTATGGGGTAGCCCTGGGAGGAAGTAGGAACGTTGGAGGTGGGCACTAGGATGTGCGTCACCGTGGCAGCAGGGGTAACCGTGGTTACCGCCCGGGCCTGACAAAGGCCTGAGGGGGAGATGAGGAGCTGGGAGAGAGGGAGCGTGGGAGAGGGGGAGGAGGAGGCAGGAACTGAGGTGGCAGCGGTTGGGGCCATATTCAGCTGGTTTCCAGTCTTGACATTTATACTGGGGAGAGCAGTGGGATGAGTGTAGCTAGTCAGTTTGTTGGCCATTTGTTGCTGTTGCTGCTGGGTGTTCTGAGAGAACTGCTGCTGTTGCTGCTGAGAATGTTGTTGTTGACTAAAAGAATAGTTGGCTGATAGAGGGAGAGAGAGAGAGTTTAAAGCATGTTTAAAGTTGGAATGAGAGAGACAGTTCTTTGCATCTTAGTGGCACACAAATTGATATAGAATTGTGTCTGCATATTGGAGTCAAAGATTAGTCCTTTCACCTGCATCTCTCCTGTCTGGAAACTCCGTCTTCACTGCGGCCACTCTGGGAGTGGAGATACAGTGGAGAGCCAGGTTCTGCACCTGAGAGAGTTAGTAGAGGGAGAGAGAAAATAAGGCAAACAATTAGAAACAATATTATCTGTGCAAAATCTTAATTACAGACAAATGTTGACTGAAAAAAAATTGCTTCTCACAACAGGAAGTGGTTACTACCTGGTCATTGTCGGATTGGGCATTGGAGGTGGGATGGACTTCCTGTTGCTGCTGTTGTTGCTGAGGCTGTTGCTGTGCAACTGTCGCCACAGCAGCCGTTGCTGTGCCACCAGGCATGAAGATGAGCTGGGAGGCTGCGAGGGGTGCCCTGAGGGAGCGGTTGACCTGTGGGCTCATAGGTCAGAGGTTATTGAATATAAAGAGGCTCCTTCTCAATTGACAAAAAAAGTATTCTCCTCGTTCAACTCACTCTCAGGTACATCTGGCCCTGTCCGGCTGAGTTCCCACCCAGCAACACTGATTGGTTGAGAGCTGATGATGTCACTGACGTGGCAGGGCCGAGGGGGCGGGTATTGGTCATGGTTCCTCCCCCAGAGGCGGTGCTCAGATTGACCTGTGACAAGAGGGAAAATGTTGACGCTGCCATATGTGAGGAATCTCAAAGAAAGCTAAGAAACTGCAATTAAGGATAACAGCGCTTGCCATGTTTTATTTGAAATATTGACTGTGAAACTTACAGTGGTGGTTGCTTGGGAGACACTGTGGTTGGGAGAGTTGGACTGGCGACTAGCAGCGAGGGTGGCCTGAGAGAGAAACACAAAATGAAAGAGGTCAAGAGAAAGTAAAAACTTTGAACGTTGTGGCAGTGCATTCCTCTGCTTATTGTTATTGTGGGATAACTAACCTGTTATGTAAGGGATAACTAAGGGATAACTAACCTGTTATGTAAGGGATAACTAAGGGATAACTAACCTGTTATGTAAGGGATAACTAACCTGTTATGTAAGGGATAACTAACCTGTTATGTAAGGGATAACTAAGGGATAACTAACCTGTTATGAAAGGGATAACTAACCTGTTATGTAAGGGATAACTAAGGGATAACTAACCTGTTATGTAAGGGATAACTAAGGGATAACTAACCTGTTATGTAAGGGATAACTAGGGGATAACTAACCTGTTATGTAAGGGATAACTAAGGGATAACTAACCTGTTATGTAAGGGATAACTAAGGGATAACTAACCTGTTATGAAAGGGATAACTAACCTGTTATGTAAGGGATAACTAAGGGATAACTAACCTGTTATGTAAGGGATAACTAAGGGATAACTAACCTGTTATGTAAGGGATAACTAAGGGATAACTAACCTGTTATGTAAGGGATAACTAACGACGGGTGATGCGTTCTATGGAAAATAATGAATGACGTGGAAGGTGTGTTCCACGATGCGCTAGCGAAGTGGAACTGACCTTCCACGGGGTTGCATTATTTTCCAGAGAACGCAAAGTCCTGAGTTGATTATCCCTTTTATACCATGACTATAATTTAACACATTTACTGCTAGACGTGTTAATTTGCCGGTAGAAATGTGTTCAACATCCACTGAAGTAGCTAGCAAGTTTACTAGATAGCTACAGTTGTCTTAGTAAACAAACAAACTTGCTAGTTTAGCTAACCAAAACATCATACCTAGCTTGCTACTATGAACATCGAATTCAACAATACCAATGCTTTCAATTCAACTTTTGCTTTCAAAAGCAGCTCAACAGAACATGCAAGAATGAACTACAGCCATTGATTTCTACAGTGTGTTATAGGGAAATAATGCATGCTCTAGAATGCCATTCAAGCCAATCAGAAACAATGCCATGGTATAATAGTGTTATTACCTGTTGTTACCTGCTACTGTGTTATTAGCTGTTACCCATTAGTCTTATTACCTGTTGTGCTACCTGTTATTGTGTTATTAGCTGTTGTGTTACCTGTTATTGTGTTATTACCTGTTCTGTTACCTTTCATTGTGTTATTAGCTGTTGTGTTACCTGTTATTGTGTTATTACCTGTTCTGTTACCTTTCATTGTGTTATTAGCTGTTGTGCTACCTGTTATTGTGTTATTGCCTGTTCTGTTACCTTTCATTGTGTTATTAGCTGTTGTGCTACCCGTTATTATTGTGTTATTATTACCTGTTGCACGGCAGCCAGGTTGTGAAGCTGCTGGGCACTGTTGATTTGCTGCTGCAGCATGAGCTGCTGGAAGTACTGGGCTGCGTTCGGCTGTCTCTGCAGCGCCTGAAGGGCCTAGAGAGTATATCATCCTCAACATCATATTCATTAAGATTAACATCACTTCATTGTTCAAATACACACAAGGTCCAAGGGAAATTTGACTTCCGCTTTTAACCCAACCACTACGAAAGACACACATACAGGTATTTTCTGGAGAGGTGCGGGGGGCTGCAACACTGGGCGCCCGGGGAGCTGTTGTTGTGGGGGGGGTTAAGTGCCTTGCTCTAGGGCACAACTGCAGGCAATGACATCTAGGATTGTATACCAGCAACCCTCCAGTATGAACATGCTCTTCTTGACTGACCATTCCTAGACAAGGCTAGTCGTTCAACATTCAGTGCAGGCTTTTTAAAATAAAATCACCTGCACAGCTTGCCTCTCATACAGAGACATGTGGGCTATCTGGGGAGGGCGGGTGTTCCCAGCAGACGGAGCATTCCCATTGGTAGAGGCCGTGTTCTGGTCATCACCTGCATCCATGCTCTCTGCACAAAACACAAATGTCAATCAAATCATGCACTAATTTCTTACAGTACTGTCAAATCATTATTATTTTTCTTTCTTATATGAAAATATATACCATAACAATTGCAAAGTTAATTGTATAACCTAGAAATCTATATTCTCAGTATCACACATTTGACCTCAATAGACCCCTACCTAGTTATCACGTTCTAATCTAGTCTATAAATTAACTGGCCATAACTGCTAAAGCTATATCTTGCTGTATGTTTTTGCAGTTGCTATTTTTAGCTAGCGAATGCAATGGGTGAAATTGTCATTAGCGGTAGGAGGCTGGCTGGCTGTCAACAACATGATCGATGACCGAGGGATGCAGCCAGAAGGGAACAAGGACCGACAAGAAGTTGCTCTTCCAAACGTTTAAAACGTTAAAATAGACATTCAAAATTAAGGACAGCCAATTGCGTTTTGATATTAGCTAGCTATATAATTTACTTTCAATGACTGGCAATGTTGAATTAGAACAAAAACTAGGCGAGATCATTGCAGCAATAGTGCATATGGCTAACATTAGCATAGCTAGATATTAAGCTAGAGCTAGATAATAAGTTAACCGCAAGACTTTGTGAAATCTTTCTCTTACCTCAATCTCCTGGACCTTTATTTGTACTTTTTAATATAAAATCCAGCTTTTATCCGTAAACGTTTTACGCAATTTGCTTTTGGAAGGAATCTTTGATGTTTTTCAGATTATTGTTTGAAGCAAACAACGGTGAGGCAGATGAGAAAAATCCCGCCCCCTCTCTTTCTTTACCGTTCCTTTCCGGCGCCAAAAATTACGTCATTGAGATGCATCAGAGACAGAACAGTAGCCCAATCCAATTATTGCAAGAACTCCGAGCTCTTTAAATTTTAGGTGTCCAAATACCTTAGAAAATGTGGTAGTAATCTTGCTAAGACCAGAAGAGCTGATGAGGAAAAGGTGATCATTAAGATAACGTCCCTTTCTCAGAGGTCCCCAGCAGGCCTCTCAGGGAGGAGAAGGTGGAACTGATTGAGTTACAAAATTAACTGGATAATATATATAGATTCAAAGCAGAAGGAGCCTTTATTAGATCTAGGAAAAAATGGATTGAGGAGGGAGAACAGAATTCATCCCATTTCTTTAGACTTTAGATATTTCACTCTACAAATAACACTATCCATAAGTTAAACATTGATGGTGTTATTACAGATGACCCAAAATTAATCGCTAAATACTGTAGCAATTTTTACAGAAATTTGTATAGCTCTACGTATTGTCAGGAATCCACATATATGTTTTTGACTCAGTGATATAGAATCTAAACAGTGTGATGAACCCATCAAAGTTGAAGAGATTATAGAGTCTACCAAACATCTAAAGAACAATAAATCACCAGGTGTTGATGGAATTGTATCAGAATTTTACAAATTATTTTCTGAACAAGTAGCTCCCTTCCTATTTGAAGTCTTTTTTTTTAGAGAGTATTAAAAACAATGTTCTCAGGGGTTAATAACTCTGATACCTAAGCCTAAAAAATAAGTGCTGCTCATCAATAACTGGCATCCAATTTGTCTTCTTAATAATGACTATAAGATATTCGGCTTACCACTTGCAAAAAGAATAAAAGAAGTCCTGGATGCAATCATTGATGAAACACAGTCTGGCTTTATGAGGAACAGACATATTTCTAACAATATCAGTGCCACGTTCTGACCTTAGTTCTTTTCTGGACGGAAAGGGACACTGGCTACAGGCTGGAGAATATCGCCGCCCCAAGGCTGAGCTGGAGGCAGCGAAAGCCGAGAGGCGGTGGTATGAGGAGGCAGCGCGGCTGAAAGCCCGAGAGGCAATCCCAAAAAATGTATTGGGGGGAGGCACACGGGGAGGGTGGCGAAGTCAGGTAGGAGACCTGCGCCAACTCCCCGTGCTTACCGTGGAGAGAGAGGGACCAGGCAGGCACCGTGTTATGCCGTGAGGATCACGGTGTCCCCGGTGCGCAGGCATAACCCGGTGCGGTACGTAGCAGTGCCTCGTATCGGCCGGGCTAGAGTGGGCATCGAGCCAGGTGCCATGAAGCCGGCTCAGCGCATCTGGTCTCCAGTGTGTCTCCTCGGGCCGGGGTACATGGCACCAGCCCTACCCATGGTGTCCCCGGTTCGCCAGCACAGCCCAGGGCGGGCTATTCCACCTCACCGCACTGGCCTGGCTACGGGGAGCATTCAGCCAGGTAGGGTTGGGCAGGCTCGGTGCTCGAGAGCTCCAGTGCGCCTTCACGGTCCGGTCTATCCGGTGCCACCTCCATGCACCAGCCCTCCGGTGGCAGCCCCCTGCACCAGGCTGTCTCTCCATCTCCTTCCTACAGGTGCTCCCGCCTGCTCAGCGCTGTCAGAGTCTTCCTCCTGCCCAGCGCTGCCAGACTCTCCCGTCTATCCTGAGCTGCCGGAGTCTCCCGTCTGTCCTGAGCTGCCGGAGTCTCCCGTCAGCCAGGAGCTGCCGGGTTCGCCGGCGCTGCCGGAATCGCCCTTCACGCCAGAGCTTCCGGAATCTCCCATCCATTCTGGACCTGTGGCTTGGGTCCCCAGTCCGAGGTCGGCGGCAAGGGTCGCCGCGTTAAAGAGGCCACGGAGGCGGGTAAAGAGGCGGAGAAGGACTATGGTGGAGTGGGGCCCACGTCCCGCGCCAGAGCCGCCACCGCGGACAGACACCCGCACAGACCCTCCCCTATAGGTTTAGGTTTTGCGGAGTCTGCACCTTTGGACGGGGGGGGTACTGTCATGTTCTGACCTTAGTTCTTTTATTATGTCTTTGTTTTAGTATGGTCAGGGCGTGAGCTGGGTGGGTTGTCTATGTTAGTTTTTCTATGATTTGCTATTTCTGTGTTTGGCCTGGTATGGTTCTCAATCAGAGGCAGCTGTCAGTCGTTGTCCCTGATTGAGAGCCATATTTAGGTAGCCTGGTTTCACTTTTGAGTTGTGGGTGATTATTTTCCGTGTTTGTTACCACACGGGACCGTTTCGTTTGTTTCACTTTGTTATTTTGTATTTTTGTGGTGTTCAATTTGTCTTATTGAAATGGACACTTACCACTTAAGACGATGAACGTTACAATCAGACTAGTATTAGACATACATGACTACTCAGACCTAATAACTGAGGACAGCTTCATATTATTTTTTAGATTTTTATAAAGGATTTGACATAGTAGAGCGTCAGTTCCTCTTCCACTCCCTTGAGAGACTTGGCTTTGGGGATTTTTTCGTAAGGTTATTAAGACTCTATACAAATGGTAACAGCTCTATCAAATTGAAATATGGCACCTCACCTAGATTTGAGTTAAAGAGAGGAATTAGGCAAGGTTGTCCTATCTCTCTGTACCTGTTTTTATTGATCACCCAACTTCTTTCTTTAAATAATAGTCCTGTCCAAGGTATTTCCATAGCTGGTAAAGAAATTATTATAAGCCAGCTGGCTGACGATACTACACTTTTTCTGAAAGACGCTAACCAAATTCCCATATCGATCAATGTGATACAATTCCAAAGCATCTGGTCTATATCTTAACATTAATAAATGTGAACTCATAGCTGTCAAAGATTGTGTGACACCTTCATATTATGGTATTCCAGTAAAATAACTTACATATTTAGGCATAACCATTACAAAGGATCAGATGTCTAGAGGCTAACTAAATTTTAACCCTCTTATTAATAAACCCCAGAAGAAGCTAAATCAATGGCTACAGAGGGACTTATCTTTAAAAGGTAGAGTCCTAATAACCCAGGCTGAAGGTATCTCTAGACTAACATATGGTGCTCTATCTTTATATCTTGACGTTAAAATAAGCAAAGAGATAGACCAGATGCTTTTCAACTTTCTATGGAGAAACCGTACCCATTTCATCAGGAAAACTGTTGTAATGAACACTTATGAGAATGGCGGACTGAATTTTCTGGACTTTACTACTTTAAATAATACTTCTTAAGATTAATTGGATAAAACAATTCCTAAGAAGACCCACTTCTATGTGGAATTTCATTCCTCATCATGTCTTCTCTACTTTTGGTGGCCTTAACTTCATGTTGTTTTGCAATTATAATATTGGCAAAGTTCCAGTGAAACTTTCTGCTTTTCATCTTGTCATGGTCCTTAATTTATAAGCATAATTCTTCTCCACACAGATATTATATATGGAATAATCGGAATATATTGTATAAAAATAGTTATTTGTTTTTAATATTGGTTCTGAATTAATATCCTATTGGTGAGCCAACTGGTAAATGCAGAGGGTCTTTTACTCGGTTATAAAGGATTCTTATCACTTTACAAGGTCCCTGTAACACCTAAAGATTTTCCAATTGTTTTAGATGCCATTCCCTCAGGTGTTGATTTATTATTCAGGAACATGTCAAGACCTGACCCTCAGAGCCTACCTTCTATTGACCCTGTTGACTCATCAGTAGGAAAGATTTGTTTCTCTTTTGGTCCATTCAACAACAGAGCGATACGATCCTTGTTTCAGCAGGATGTTGTATCTATACCTTATGTCATGCCTTATTGGAATGGATTTATTGATAATATCTGTTGGGAAAAAGTTTGGATGTTGCCACACACATACCTACTTGTTAACAAAATGAAGGAAGTTTCCTTTAAAATTATTCATACATATTATCCTGCCAACCACTACATGAAGAAGTCTAAGGAAAACATCAACTCAAATGGTTCCTTTTGTAATGACCACCCAGAAACAGTGTTGCATCTTTTTTTTGGCATTGTATTCATGTAAGAAAACTGAGGCAAGACATCAGTAGATTTATAATTGAACACATTTATGAAGATCTTACACTAATGTGGAGATGTACTGCTTGGATTCTTTACCTATGATAGAAATAAGCTGAAACATTTTTATGTCATTAATTTCATTATTCTTTTGGCCAAATTTCATATTCACAAATGTACATTTACAAACAAACACCACATTTTCTTACCTTACCATTGAACTGTATTTTAAGACAATGAAATACTCTACTAACAAGAAAGCTGTTAGAATAATAAGTGTCTGTATGTCCCTTAAGGTCCTTGTGTAATGTGATATTGTAGCCCCGCCCCTAGCCCAATTGTCCTTTGTATATTGTGTATATATACTTGTGTACCCACATGTACTTCCTGTATTGATTTATTGTTAATAAAAAAATAAAACAGTAAGCCAATCCAAAATGGACTCCTAGACCCTACAACCCATGCACTTGTGGAGCTCTAAGACAATTTGACAGGTGTTAGTAATATGGCAATAGCTCCACATTGTCCTCTGATAGTCTCTGAATACGTTTCACCATATTGCTTACACCTGTCAAATCCTCTCTTATACAGTAATGTAGATGCTACCATGATTACGGATAGTCTTGAATGAATCGTGAATAATGAGTAAAAAAGTTAGACGCACAAATAGCATAACCCCAAGACATGCTAACATCTCACACCATGACAATAAGAGGGGGGTTGATACTATATTTGTGCGTCTAACTCTTTTACTCATTATTCACGATTCATTCAGGATTATCTGTAATCATGGTAGTATCCACATTAATGTAGAAGTGTTTAGAGACATATTCTATTCTTATTTACAATAAAAGTGACTCCAAAATGACACAATACGTTATTTAGCATAAATTTCTATTGGGCATAAAATGATCAGAAACATAACCAAAACAAACAGCAAATGCATCCAACAAGTTTGAAGAGTCACAAGCTTGATGTAATCATTGCGTGCTAGGAATATGGGACCAAATACTACACTTTTGACTACTTTAATACACATAAGTGAATTTGTCGCGATACTTTAGGTCTCCTACAAGGGGGGACTATGTACAAAAAGTGTGGTAATTTCTAAACGTTTCATCAATATGGATGAAAATACCCTCAAATTAAACTTGACAGTCGGCACTTTATTGTATCATTTCAAATCCAAAGTGCTGGAATGAAGAGCCAAAACAAAAAATTATCACTGTCCCAATACCTTTGAAAATCACTATTTTTTTTATACTTGTGTGTCAGTAAAGTTTATTGTTTTGCCTACCTATTTCAGTGATTAAGAAGGTCTACTTTGCTATTTTATACAACATAAAAGGGAAACGTGTAATCTTTATCATTTCAGCCAGTAGTTTTGAAAGTAGAGCTCACGATCCAAAACAGGTCCCCGAGAATAAAGTCATCCATTTCGTATGATATTTTACGTAACGCAACATTATTTTTTCCTGCAATTCATGTGATGTTACAAATTCCAATTTCTATGATATGTTACGAATTTGTAACTGCTTTGGGGCCCGTTCAATATCTTTAACTGCTCTGGAAAAATATTGATGTATGTTTTGTGTTTCTTTCATTTGTAGTCATTGTTGTTGATAGAGGCATTTTTATCAGAAAGGATGAAATTTGATGTCATTTATTTTTTGTATCAATAGGTCCACACCACTTTACATTGGGAGTTGCCTCTTTTAGGCATATGACAATGATTACAACACTGTCATGGAGAAAATAAACTGACAAGAGTAAGAGAGGATATTGTGAAATAGTGGCCTGGCAGATCCCAGTCTTCTCTACTTTGAGGTTTGTCTGATTGTGAGTCACTTCATCAAACCAAACAGGTCTTTTTATTTTCCATTTCCATCCACTACAGAGGCTAGAGTTTCTGACCGTAACTCTGGCCAACATGACAGGCTTCCACATGAGATCGTAGCTTTGGCAGAGGAGGAAGAACGGGGAACAGAGGAGTGAAGGAGCGACAGACAAGGGGGAAAGGAGGTAGTGGGGGATGAGGTGAGGAATTAAGATCTCCAGTTAAGGGGAAGAGGAGGGGGAGTAGGGCAGAAATATGTGCTCTAGGTCAGGAAAATATTGGAGGAAAGGGTGCAAAGACCAGTGTTGGAAAGGGGGAGGCAGAGTAGGAGCAGCATGGAGTAAATACAGAGGGGGGGGGAACAGAGCTAGTAATCAAATCGATTATTAGTGTCACAAATGGAAAAGAAAATGTTAGAGAGAATGGAAAGGTCGAAGGGATAGGAAATGGAGAAGAACTCAAAGTAAGGGACAGAGGTCCAGGGAGACGAGGGAGAGGAGGAAGGAGAGGAAGGGGGTGACTGCAAATGCAGACGGTCTAGGCCAGGGAGATGTAGAACCAGTAGAACTGAAGATAGAGAAGAGAGAAAGAGTGAACAGAGGGGTGGGTGGGAGAGGTAATGGAGGTTTGGGTGTAAGAGGTGGAGGGAGAGATAGATTGGGAGGAGGGGGTGAGAATGAGGTAGGACAGAGAGGAGATAGCACCGTGGTTGGTGGAAGAAAAGGAGAAGACACATCTAACCCAGCAGCACTACCTCCAGCTAATGAAATCACTGAGCGTCAGGCTCCCTGAAGGTGTCCTAACCCCACAGATGATTGAGCTGGCTAACATGGAGAGCAGAATCCAGGATGTCCAGGCCATCATCCCAGACCTGGAACACTTCAACATCCGGTTCAAAGCCGTTCCTCGACTGGGCTGCCGGGAGGTTAAAAGGGACAGCCAGGTCCTTCAAATCACAAAACTCCTCTTCTTTGACCAAGAGGATGATGAAGAACAGCGTAAGTTGGGCTAGGTTGGAGGGGGGGTCTTCGATAGTGACTAAAGGAACCAGTGAATGTGAAAGACATTGAGAGCAAAGAGTATTGTGACGAGTCAGTGTTTTGGAGGAACGGAGTGTCACCCGGGCCTTGGAGGTTTGGTATGTTCTTCCAGAATAAAGCAGAGGAGTTGGAAATGCTCAAGTTCTTTCATGAGCTGGGAGAGGATGGGTCAGGTGGAACCAAGACCGCATCATATACCAAAGGCAACAAAAGTTTACTATGGATTCCTCAGCGGAAGGTTGGACTTCCTGGCCCAAATCCAGACGGGCAATTCTGGAAAAAACGGAAAAGCCGCTGAAAAGAAGAAACGTGAACAGCTCGTGATCGAATGCAAAAGCACTACCGGCAACATGGTTGGGAAACTGGTCACTACAATTCCCAACAGTAACCAGTACAGCTACCAGGTCCAGACCTACATGTACATTCTGAATAGGGAGGGGGAGGTGGAAAAGTGTTCTCAGATGAAGAGAGCGGTGATGATTGTGAGACACTACCACCAGAGAGGGGACCCTCCCAGGGACTCCCACTGGAGTTACCTGCAGATAGAGCCCTCTGTCCAGGCTGAGATAGACAAGCTGAGGGCCCTACACCAGGTGGTGTTGGCTTGCTACTTAGCCCTCCTCAACCTCATATTCCAGAGAAACTAAACCTCAATAACTGTGATTTTTATTATTAATTAGGTAGTATGTTTATGTTTAGTATATGACTTATTAAACTGGAAAGAAAAAGGGCTGTATTCAGGCACTCTGCGTTGTGCCGTGCATTAGAACAGCCCTTAGCAGTGGTATATTGGACATATCACACCCCCTCAGGCCTTATTGCTTAAATATAAATCATATTTTATCAGTACATACAAAGAGCAATCGTTTTAAAAATATATTTATTATGTTTTACATTGCGTTGCTTTGGGAGTTAATTGTCCCTGCAAACATGCCAGCACACTAAAACTTGTCATACATGACAGATTCAGAACTGTAATAAAACACAATTCATATTTAATTTGATGCAAAGGCACAAAACAAACTAAGCAAATTCTCTTTTACTCTGCCCCTCTTCTGCAAGTACAAACAGCATCACAAACTAAAGCCGAAGTCAGAACTGACCAAATCCTTTGAACCCAGACCTGGTTTAGTTCTGATCCATTTCGCCACATCTCATTGGGGCCTGTTGTCCTGGGTTGGGTCTAACTAATGCCATCTTTCAGGTCTTGATTGAACTAAGCGAGTGCCATGGGCTACGTTTTGTTTTTAAAACACCACAAAGAAACAAAAACAAAATTTAAAACAACATTCACCCACATGTCACAGATAGTACATGTGTATTTTTCTTGATTATATAAATGACTTAAGTTCCTCCATTTTACTGTTGAACACAAAGTGCCTTCTGTTGCCTTATGAAGGACCTGTTCAATCACAGCATTATATTACAAAATCCTAAACATAATCAATATCCTCAGTATCATTAATACTGCGTTCATAACCAAGTGAGAAGGTGGCATTTACCACATATGACTGGGAAAAACCCACTTGAACACCATTCCAACTGGTAATTACTAATGGGAAACTTGTCTATCATCCCTGAGCTCCGACTTCTCCCTCATGGTGACCTCTGACGTCACCTATAAGAAAATTACCTCGATAATAGAATTTTTGGCTGTTAAATGCAACAAAGCATTATTTATAAAAAACAATATATTAATATGGTTTTTGAACACTAATTTGTTTACAAGCGTGAAAGCTGTACTTTTAATTTACAGTTGACGCCACCTGTTGGCCATTAGCCAATCAGCGTTTCCCAACAAATTCAAAGAACGTGAAACGTATCCAACTGGTATTTACGACTTCACAACTGGTAATTACCACCTTCCCACTTGGTTATGAACACAGCTACTACTCAGTACCATAGTTTGGGGTCAATGCCATTTCAATTTAGTCAACATAGGAAGTGAACTGATGGGAACAGAATTAAAATGGAATTGGTTCCAACCCTACTCTTCAAATAGCTAAGGAAAAGGTAGAACGGGTCAGAAGTACATTTTGGTCAAGGCCCAGTCAGCATCCTACTCTAAAATAGCAACACAGAGTAAATGTGTATGTCTAGCAGTGCATTGGATGAAATGGCTCTGTACTGTAGTCCAACTGAATTTGAAGGTCATTATTCAATATTTTTACCCATTCATAAATTTTAGGCTAAGTGATAGTGTGTTTATTTATTTCTTAACATTAGTAAACATATCTAACTGTTTTAAATGTAAACAATTTATTACAATGACCTGTAAGCATATAAATCGTGAACAAAAGCCTGCTTTTTCACTTACTGTGATATTACTATGTAAAAATTATTCTAAGCAATGTATAAGCAGACCTTCAAATAAAGTGTGACCTACGAGTCAGTACACAGCCATCAGCTACTGAAACAAACTGGATGGGAGTGTTAGAAACTGTTCCTATGGTTGCATTGTGTCAGCAGTAACACGTCAGTCACGTAGAAAGGCCTTACGGTTTCCACTAGATAACACAGTCACAAAGTCAAAATTGGCTCTATTGTGAAAATTCATGAAAACAAAATTGTGCTTTTGGTCTCAATTTAAAGGTCAGGGTTAGGCATCAGGTTATCCGTTTGGTTAAAGTTAGTTAGTTTAAAAGAAACATTGTAGAAATAGGTGGGGTTTCATGACTTTGTGGCTGTGTTAACTAGTAACGACACCTTGTATTGTGCCAGATGAACCAGATGTAACAGAGTCTGGATGGAGAGTGACGTCTCAAACAGAGGTGGCCACTCCAGTTCATGAAAGGAAAAAAAAGTGTATCCAGGTTTTTGTTGCCACTTCCAAATAATGACACCTGGGCCATGCAAACCAGGGCAGGTGACTTACCATATAATATAATGAACTAAGTGTTTAGGAATCCTGGATGTCACAAATCCTCCAGCCTTCCATAAACTGGTGTGCTCACTTCTAAACTCATCCCTGAAACTGTCAAAATGAACTAGGACGACGTTGCGCCTAGACACTGAACTGAGGTCAGTTTTATGTTTCTCCGGACTTGGAGAGAGTAAGTGATGATCCTAGATCTGTGCCTAAGGGTATTATCTATCCGAAGTGTCAAAAGCTTCACACGGGATAGATCCCTCCCACTACTGACATCAGATCACATGGGAAGCAAGTAGTCATCCCTCTCTTCTGGCTCTGTGGACACACCCCTGTATGTGGGAGGTTCCTCTTCCGGGCCCTGTGTTCTACACACAACGTTACATCCATCCTGAGGGAGAGAGAGTGAGAGTTATGACTGACTAGCCAATCCCAGCCCTCAAAAGAACAGCTAAGTGCCCTCAAGTAATGCATAATTGTGGCCTTCAACATAGACCCTGAATCCCAAATCAGCCCATATACCCTGAATCCCAAATCAGCCCATATACCCTCCTTCAACAGACCCTGAATCCCAAATCAACCCATATAACCTCTTCCAACCTAAAACACTTGTAGGGGATAGGGTTTGGTTTAGGATTGTACCAGAGAGATATGTGACGTCCATAGTCTCCCGTCAGATAGTTCAGTGCAGATCGCCGTTGCGCTATCTGATAACTCGCAAACACTCATGGCATAGCTAGAAAGAAGCTTGAAGATGTTACCAAGTTGACATAGTCCACTAAAACCCCTTTCATCCTCAAAAAAAGAGTCAGAGTTAATCATACCAAAAACAATAAACCTGTAGCTAATATTGATGTTTTTTCAAGAGCAAGTTTTCACTACCTAATTCTCTAGCTAGGTATTTTGTGGTGGTAGAATCAGTATTTATGAAATTCGAAATGTGCACAGACATTTGCTAGCTGTCTGCTTACTGAACCAGTCTCAAATCAATCCATATGAAATGAAAGGCAGGAATGTTAACAACACCAGTTCACACACTCCATGCTGAATATTCCCTCTAGTTAGCTAGTGCAGTGAAGTTCCAGCTAATGGACAAATTAGTTTTCATGATATCTGTTCTGCCGTCATTAGCGCGCCGAGTTCTCCTGCTCTCTGCAACATTATCGAGTTGGCCAAATGTTCCAAAGTAGCGAGGCACAGTGCCGTCTGTCCGAATCAGATACATGCTGATTTCTGAGAACAGTCCCAGAACTTTGCTGCCGTACTTCATCAACAAGCTGGCAAACTAGCTACTGTATGGCCATTCAAACACCTTGCACTGGGCAGCTAGCTGGAGCAAGTTTGCTCAGCTGACCGAGCAGGATATGCCGTAGTAGCCAGCACATCATAGCTACCAAGAGAGGAGTGATTTTCAGAATTAGCCATTAGTGTTAGGCGGATGAGCAAAATCTAGATTGTTTTCGATTAGGTCCTCGTCCTACAAGACAGAACGGTTGAGGGACGAGCTTCACGTAGTAGTGACACCGCCTGACGTGAGACAGTGATGTGACTTCTACAAACACTCACCGCTGCCAGGTTGCCAACCTGCGTCCAGAAGACATAGTTGGGGAACTGCTGCACCCCTTTGGCCCCGACAATCAACCGCTGGTAGAGGAATCCACAAATGAGGTACACTGACAAGAGGACGAACCCACTGGGACAGAGGAATGAATAAACATTTTAAAAAGGTGTCAAATCCCCAGTTGGAAACTCATCCCATTAATTGACATATAAACAAACATCACAATGATTCACAGTGATAATTATTCTGGTGTTCTGCTGTGTTAAGCGTTGAGTAAATAAGAGACCATTATTATAATGAATACCAATAAATGTAAATATGATCCGTTTTGCTTGGTCTTGTAGCTTTGTTGTGAGCGAATGACAAGTCCATTTCATAGGGTATTGAGTATTTGTTGGAGAGAGAAATGGAGAGCTTTGGTTGCTACCCTGTGTGCCAGCCAGCGGGTTGGGGATAAGTCTGAGTATTTCTGTAGTCGCCGGAATGTGTGTAATCAGGAAGGATGCATAATCTTAGTACTAACATGATGAGTATTATGGAGCCTGCACTGAGCTGGGATGGCAGAGCGGGACAGACCGCACTGGAGTCCAGTTCAAACAGATAGAAACAGTCCCTGTCCCTCTCCCTCTCCTCCAACACCACTTCCAGCTTCCCCTAAGAGATACATGGGGAGAGTGACAGAAAGACAGAGGTTTGAGCAAGAGGGGGGACAATAGGAGGGGATGTAGAGGTGTGCATCAGTGTGTGACAGGGAGAGAGGGAGATAGGCAAGTCAAATCACACCACAGTGATCTACAGACATTGAAGAATACAGACCAAACCCTCCCTTCCCTCTCTCACCATTTCCACTCCTCTGTTGCAGGAGATCATGACAATGGCTTTCCTCATCTCCTTGGAACAGTGGCCGTCATACTTGGTGCCGTTGCTGTAGATCAACATCACCCAGTCACCTGTAGGGGGTGATGGGTAGCAGAGAGCGAGAGAGAAAGAGCGAGAGAGAGATGGAAGGGGAGAGAGAAAGGGCATCACTATATCTGGTCATGCTAGAGCTGACTTACAGAGATACTATAATATAACACACTGATACGACCGCCACATGACTTAAAAAAGAAGAAGATATAGAACCTGGACATTCTTACTTCCTCCGATGGCCTGTGTTACAGTGTACAGGCCAAGCACGGTCTCAAGTTTTTTCTCGGTATGGTCGATCTGAACGAGTCCCGCTCCTACCGTTTTCCCCACATCCCCACACACCTGGAACTGGTACGTGTAGCTCTCCTTGTCGCTTGTCGTCTCCACAGAGAAACTGTAACCAAGGGAACCGTGAAAAAAAAAACGAGGTAACTTTACCTTGTATAAGTGTTACGTGTGATGTTACATGAGTGAGGTAGACTAAAATTAACACTCTGGAACATGAAAACTAAGGGAGTTTCCAAGCTTAATGTGGCCTCCTGACTGCGGAACAATAACCCTTTTATACCATCATGCAAGGCTCATTTCTGTGACAGCTGACAAAGTATCATTTCATCTCCACAAGCAATGGACGTCAGTGTGCGTGGAGTCTTACTTTTTGGCTGATAAACAATTGCTTTGATACCACTCACCTGGTAAAGCAATAGGATATACCACAGATATTTCTATGTTTTCTTCCATTTCTAAAACGGTCATTCCTTACGTCTTGTTAGTGAGCGGTTCTAGAAGACTGAGGACCTTCCGTTCTGCCGGGGACTCAGAGAACAGCTTACACCTCTTGGTGTCGTCACGGGCCTGGCTTCCACACACCAACAGGACCAGCTGAACAGCCAGAACTAACAGCCGCACAGACGTCGCTGTGTGTGGGGGGGACATGGACACCTGGGGGAAATATATAAATGGTACACGATTAAAATAATATACTTAGTAAGGCTTATTTGGTCTGTTTCACTGCATGACTGATTCATTGCCTAACCAATTCATTTGGACACAGTGACACCGATAAAAGCAGTAAACGAGTGCTGCACTTTTAACGCTGTAGTAGGACTACTGAGAAAAAAACACCTGCCTTGTGATATTTACAATGATTGTACAAAACATTAGGAACACGTGCTCTTTCCATTACATACTGACCAGGTGAAAGCTATGATCCCTTATTGATGTCACCTGTTAAATCCACTTCAATTAAGATAGATGGAGGGGATGAGACAGGTTAATGAAGGATTTTTAAGGACATGGATTGTGCCAATCAGAGAGTGAATGGGCAAGACAAAAGATTTAAGTGCCTTTGAATGGGGTATGGCAGTAGGTGCCCAGGCACACAGGTTTGAGTGAGTCAACAACTGCAACGCTGCTGCTGGGTTTTTCCACGCTCAACAGTTCTGTGTATATCATGAATGGTCCTTCACCCAAAAGGGCATCCAGCCAACTTGACACAACTGCGGGAAGCACTGGAGTCAACATGGGCCAGCATCCCTGTGGAACGCTTTCGACATCTTGTAGAGTCCATGCCCCCAATGAATTGAGGCTGTTCTGAGAATGGGGGTGCAACTCAATATTTGGAAGGTGTCCTATTGTTTTGTACACTGTCACTATTTCTGTGATTCCTAAGACAGAGACACATCTCATGAGCAAGTAGGCCTACCAAGACAAAACTCTACTACAACAGCGAGTCAGACCAAATGAACTCTGACAAGTAAAATGACGCAGCAAAGCTGCTTTCAAAAATGGTGCGTTCAAGAGAACTGGGAACTCGGAAAAATACCAAGTAAAATCATGACGTCAGTGATCTACAACTCGGAGCTATTGAAAAAGGATCTAGTTAGTTAGAATTAGGCGGAGAGTTTAAAAAAAATAACGATCGGAGCTCGTTTCTTCCCCTGAGTTCCCAGTTGTCTCGAACGCTCAGAAGTTTGAGATTTCCGAGTTTACAGTTGTTTTAAATGCGGCATAACATCTCTGTTTGCAGGAGGAAATGAAACTATCCCGCCATCTTGACTTGCACACCCATGACCTAAGGTACATTCAGGATGGTTTCTGCAACGTTCCGTGAGCGCTCAAGGCAAAACTGTCGAAGATAAACTGAACACCGTGGTAGATGCCGTAAATCATTGTGAAATAGATGATAAAGCTGTAATTAACAAAGCAGCTGTCATGCAACTTTTGAAACGTTTTAGAACGTTACGCATCCGGAATCCACCCCTAGCCGCGGCTGATACTGTAACACAAACAACTTTTAGACATACCTTCATTCCGAAAAGATGTAGCCAGTTATTCCGAAGTGTTGGTTGGGTTAGGTTGAAATGGCTACAACCTAGCTGATCAAGTAGCTAGCAAAAGAAAGCTAAGCTAGCTAAACTGGACACTGTCCCCTGTTTTGTCTTGCAAATGCAACAGACTAACACCTGGTAATCAATTTCGATCACTCACAATTACGAAATCATGTTCGTTAACAGTCCGCTATAAAATTTACTTTAAAGTAAACGATTTATGCTATAAAATCATTATACAGCGTCTAGCGTTACTTTATGTGAGATGCGGAAGTGGAACTAAACAAGGAAACGCATGTGACTGTAGCAAAGATGTAACTAAACCAAGATAGACCACAGCTTGTCGTTTCAAATGGTATCAAATGAGTCGTAGGGGGCAGAGCAAGCACGCGCTAGCGATATCCTATTGTCGCGTTCTAGTATACATCTGCATATTTATGTTAGGGAACACCTACTCTGTGAAGTGTGTGTGTGCAATAACTCAATTGCTTTTGCACTCCTAAACAGTGAGATGTATTTTTTAAAATCGAGCAAGGTATCACGTTCATCTGTACAAACAATAGTACCCAAGTATAAACATCAGGGGACCACAAAGTTGTCATACCGTTCAGGAAGGAGATGCACTCTGTCTTCTAGAGATGAACGTACTTTGGTGCAAAAAGTGAAAATCAATCCCAGAACAACAGCAAAGGACCTTGTGAAGATGCTGGAGCAAAACAGGTACAAAAGTATCTATATCCACAGTAAAACGAGTCCTATATCAACATAACCTGTAAGGCCGCTCAGCAAGGAAGAAGCCACTGCTCCAAAACCGCCATAAAAAAGCCAGACTACAGTTTGCAAATGCACATAGGGACAAAGATCGTACTTTTTGGAGAAATGTCCTCTGGTCTGATGAAACAAAAATATAACTGTTTGGCCATAATGACCATCGTTATGTTTGGAGGAAAAAGGGGGAGGTTTGCAAGCCGAAGAACACCATCCCAACCGTGAAGCACGGGGGTGGCAGCATCATGTTGTGGGGGTGCTTTGCTGCAGGAGGGACTAGTGCACTTCACAAAATAGATGGCATCATGAGGAAAGGAAAATTATGTGGATATATTGAAGCAACATCTCAAGACATCAGTTACCGGCTGTCACAATCTCTGTACAATCAGCACAAACCCCTCTGGATGTAGCACTCAACAGTGCATCCCGCTTGTAAAGCAGCTGTTTCGTCTTGATGTTCTTCTTTATCAAAGCTGCCGCAACGCTTTTCCATTTCAAACAAACACGCTCGCTTTCTCCCGGATTCCTCCATTTCGCTTGCTGTGAAGCAGCACAATAGTGGTCATATTCCTCCTTCAACGGCTTCACAACCCTGTCAGCTGATTTGGGAATTTGTAGTTGGGAAGTGCTTGGTAAGGGTGGCAAGAACAAACAAACATCACACAGTAAGTGATGTTTTGAATTGAAACCCTCGCCATTCTCTCGTGTTTTCCCATGACTTTAGCCAGTGTAAATTTGTAAAACAACATTAATGGCTTCAGCAATGCACAGCTTCAAATCACATTTTATTTGTCAAATGTGCCAAACATACACCTTACAAATACTTACTTACAAGCCCTTAACCAACAATGCAGTTTTAAGATAAATAACTGTTAAGTAAAAAATTGATAAGTAAAAAATTAAAGTAACAAATAATTAAAGAGCAGCAGTAAAATAACAGTAGCGAGGTTATATTCGGGGGTAATTGTACAGAGTCAATGTGCGGGGGCACCGGTTATTCGAGGTAATATGTACATGTAGGTAGAGTTAAAGTGACTATGCATAGATAATAAACAGATTGTAGCAGAAGCTTAAAAAATAGTGTGTGTGTAGGGGTGTATAGGATGATATAGTTGATATAGAATATAAAGTAAAATAATTTTGTCCGTCTTTATTTACTTACAAGTCATTAGTCATTTTATAAATAATATGTTCAAGGCCTGAATGGACCAGTCATGTGCATCATCACGCAGAGCAGAGGTCTGATACCATACACACAGTTTAAAACAGGAGAGATGTTTGATGTAGGGGGAAGTCACATGGATGTCTACCATGGCTGAATGTGTCATTAAATTCATCATGATGACCATTCTTCCCACTCTTCCGGGGAACCTCAACTCAGCTGACAGTGAAATAACTACGTCAAGCTCACAATGGAATAGACAAAAGTATGCTCCAGGATCAACAGTGTTTCTTCACTGATCACTGTGTGGAGTGGTGATGGTGATATAGTCCAAACCTGTTTTCTCTGTCTGATTGTCACTAACCTAATTGGCATCCTCCTTCATGCATTTACATGAAAGGATTAGAGGTAGCCCACCACTTCATTTATTGGTTTAAACAGAGTGCATGCACTCCAGGTATGTTTGATCTTGGGATGAGGGTACAATAGGATTATCTACAGGTGGAACGGACAGATGTGAAAATACAGTTTCTTCTCCACAAATATTTTGCAACAGACTTGATGAATATTTTCATCATTCAATTGCCATTGATTGCTGTCTCCCATCCAAGGGGGGTGTAGCTTCCCTCCACTCTGACACCCCACCCTCATCGAACCCCAGCCCAGAAAATACCAGCGGAAAGGAGCAATACCATACATCTATCTGACACGTTAACTTATGGATTTACATGATTTAGTGATCTTATAGATTCCAGTAATTTCTCATGGATAATAAAAAGACTGTTTACATACTTAAATCATTTGTATTTGTAATGACTCGGGCCCCAAGGTTTCCTAATCATGTCACGTGGTCTGGGTAAACTCCTGGCCCTAGCAGCACTGACAGTATAGCTGACATATATATAATTCCCTCTTCCTTTTCTGTCATTGCCCAATCCTGTTACTGTGATCTGAAGAACTAGCTTTCCTTTTCTGTGGAACTTGGAGTTCTTTCCCACTTTACTACTTCTCCAGGGAATGTTAGGGAAGTTTTTATAAGCCTGCTGTAGGCTGTGTTGGTGGTTTGTTTGCTGAGTCGCAGTGTGAGTGTGTTCTCACTCCTCTTAGCCTCCCCTCCCCCTTCCTTGATTCTAGAATCTACAACCCCTACCTACCTTAAGTGTGCTATGCAGACACACCCGACTATCCTGCATCAACCAATCACAGACAAGGGAGAGTCACCCAGGAGGTGTACTTCCTGTATTTGGTGAGAGAGGAATGGAGCAGGAGAGAGAGAGAGAGATAGTGAGTCAGCGAGCTTCATCTCGGGATCAACAGTAACTGATCACGTCAGTGTTGGAGGAAGGAGAACAGATTGATTTGTGGGATGAAGTCCGCGGGCTTTCATTTAGTTTGTCCAGATTCTTCTGTTCATTAACAGCGGCTGTGAAGACAAGACAGAGAGAAAAATAGGAAGGGGAAGATAAGTGTCAATCTGTTCAGACTTGTTTGGGAATTTGAGCAAGGAAGGAGGGAGGAGGGGTGAAACAACAAGAGAGAGAGAGAGAGAGAGAGAGAGAGAGAAGAGCAGAGGGGAGGGGAGAGGTTGACAGACAGATTGAGAAGAAAACAGATGCTGAGAGAGACAGAGGGTCAGGATTGGATTAAAGTTGAAATAGAACCCCCCCCGCAGATCTGGAGAGGAAGGATTGCTTGTGTTGTGCAATCCTTGTTAGTTCACACTACTAAACTAACTGAGAGCTGCAGAGAGAAGGGAGACTGGACATCTCTAGCGTACTAAACTCAGGTGAGTCCCTTAGATCTCTTTACTGTGTTTCTCTGCTGATCTACCAGTCATTCTACAGTTCTAACATTGTTTTATGGCTAATTTGTCTAGTGGTTTATGTGTTACATGTGTTTTCATTGTGTGTAAGAGTCCTGTTTTAGGGTTAGTTGGTGTGCTGTGCGATGTTATGTGGACTGTGCTATGCAGACGTGTGCTGTGCGATGTTATGTGGACGGTGCTATGCAGACGTGTGCTGTGCTATGCAGACTGTGCTATGCAGACGTGTGCTGTGCGATGTTATGTGGACTGTGCTATGCAGACGTGTGCTGTGCGATGTTATGTGGACTGTGCTATGCAGACGTGTGCTGAGCGATGTTATGTGGACTGTGCTATGCAGACGTGAACTGTGCTGCGTTCAGTAAATCAGTGTTCCCAGGTGTCACATTCTGCGGGGCTGTAACTGTCATTATCATTAACACTTTGCTGTTGGCTCTGTTGTTGTATAGATACTTGGCGCTCCAAGCTTAATGGGAAAATATAGTTTTTGAGTAGATTTTCTCTTTAAATTAACTCAAGCAGTTAGCAGTAGAACCCATTGATTTAAAGTGTATTGAATTACAGGGTTGGCTATTAAGTGTTGTCTGACTAAAGGTTGTGATGCTGTGGTTTCAAACTGATCGCATAAACACATTGTTGCCTGTGATTCTTATCATCATAACACCCACAGTTATAACACATTGGACTTGTGTTGTATTACAGTTACAGTATTTTCACCTTTTTGTAATTACATTTTTTTTTCTACTTCCAATTTGAATGAATGATTAGTGAAGTAATGGTCAGGGCTGGTAAAGACACTAGGCCACTATTCAGCTTCAGTGTTCAGAGGCCACAATAGGCCTAACACGGAACCCAAACTGGTTGCGACATGCACTATCGTGCATACATTTATTTTGTCCCCCCACATCAAATGCGATCACGACACGCAGGTTAAAATATCAAAACAAACTCTGAACCAATGACATTAATTTGGGGACAGGTCGAAAAGCATTAAAAATGTATGGCAATTTAGCTAGTTAGTTTACATTTGCTAGCTAATTTGTCCTATTTAGCTAGCTTGCTGTTGCTAGCTCATTTGTCCTGGGATATAAACATTGAGGTGTTATTTTACCTGAAATGCACAAGGTCCTCCACTCTGACAATTAATCCACACATAAAACGGCCAGCCGAATCGTTTCTAGTCATCTCTCCTCCTCCCAGGATTTTTCATCTTTGAATTTATATGGGGATCCATCTACACTTTCATAGTATTACCACGACAACCGGCAAAACAGTTTGTCTTTCAATCACCCACGTGGGTATAACCAATGAGGAGATGGGAGAGGCAGGACTTTCAGCCTGATCTGCGTCAGAAATAGAAAGGAGTTCTATTTTAGCTCTTGGCATCGCAGACGCTCGTTGGCGCACGCGAGCAGTGTGGGTGCAATAATTGAAAAACATGGATCTATGGATAAACATGGAACATGGATACATTTATTTTGCGACACTCGCGCATGCGATGTGTCCGGTCTGGTCAGCATGTAATGCTGTTGTTATCCTTCCATTTTCATTGATCTCAATATTATTTTATCTCCATTTCGTGATTGAAAGTGTTGCTACTTCAAGTGATTATATTGGTTGTGGCAGTATCCTTGCAGAATGTCCAGATTGTGATGAATTATAAATTAATGAGAGAATATTACCATCTTTCAGGTTCTGAAAAAAGTATGTTACCATGGGCACCAAACGCCCCAGTCTGACTCCCTTTGACACATCTGATCCATCCAATCAAAGCGCTTCCTACTTGAACCCTCAGCCAATCAGCCAGATCTGCCGTGAAACAAGTCCCAGACCTGGAACTGTGGCCCGGACAGACAGAGAGAGGGAGAGGATCCGAGAGGAGGAATGGAGGAGAGAAAGAGAAATGGAGAGATTTAAGGACAAGACAAGAAATAGAAGAAAAGAGATGGAACCCGGACCAAGAGAGAGGAACAGAGAGGACTGTTCCCCCATATCCAGAGGGAGGGAGGAGGAAAGGGAATGGAGAGAGAGAGAAAGGGGGGGAGCGGTAGAGAGACGTGCCAATGGAAGACCTACTTCAAATCTGGAGATCAGGAACCACAGAGACAGAGAAAAGGAGAGAAAGAAAGGAGACACGTTTCCTACAATTATAAAACATAGCAAAGAGAGAGACAGAAGAATACGTGCATTTGTGGAGGAAGATGTGGGGAAAGAAGGAATGAGACAATTGGAGAGACCGAAGGGAACAGAGATGGACGACTGGGAGAGAGAACGAGAGACAGCAGCAAAGATACAGCGGTATCGAGATGCAGAGAGGGACTTCCAAAGGCACAGGGAGAGGGAGAGGGACTTCCAAAGGCACAGGGAGAGGGAGAGGGAGAGAATCAGGGCACAGGAGGACGGAGAGAAAAATGGAGGGAGGCCCATGGAGGATAAGACAGTGAGACGGAGGGAGAGAGCGAGGGAAGCGGAGCCAGATTTCAGAGAGAGGAGAAGAGAGAGGGACTCAAAGGGCAATGGCCTATGGAGCAAAAGAGAGAGGTATATGGATGGAGAGCGAGAGAGGCCAAAACTCTGGCAGGGAGAAAGGGACGTTCGAGGAAGAGAGGGAGATTCACAGAACTATTCGGATAGAGAGGGCAGGGATGGAAGGAGGGAAGGAAATACAGAGGGACAGAGGGACACCAGGAGTGAGGGAGACAGTGATGGAGAGAAGAGGAAAGAGAGAGTGAGAGATGACAACAGAAGAGAACTGAAACATCTGCACAGTAAAAGTGAGGGGGACACTGAGGGGAACGCAGCATGGGATAGAGTGAGGGAGAAAGAGAGACAGAAATGGAGAGGGGGGGAGATGTACAGAGAGAGGGATGGAAGTAAAGATGGTTATAGACAGAGAGTGAGGGACGGTGGCAGGGGCAGGGACAGGGACATTGATGGAGAGAGGGACATGGACAGGAGGGAAGTGGAGAGAGAGAGGGATGGGGTGAGAGAAGGGGGCAGGCAAGAGAACGGACCAAGGGAAAGGAGGGATCTGGAGAAAGATAGGGAGAAAACACAGCCCAATGTAACAGGAGAGAGAGGGAAGCGGATGGATGGAGAGCGATTCAGAGAGAGGGAGAGATATTCCAAGGAGGAGGATGAAGAGAGGAGGTGCAGGGAGAAGAGGGACAGAGAGACAGATCCCAAAAGGGAGGGAGAAGCAGGTGGAGCTAGCCGATCGCCGAGTGAGACAGCCTCAAGGGTGCCACCACGAGTCCAGAGCAGTGGAGAATGGAGCAGTGACATAGAGAGTGAAAGAAAATGGAGAAGAGGAAGAGAAAGTCATGAAGAGATGGAGTCAGAGGGAGATGTGGACAGGGGGCAGAGAGAGCGCAGTGAAAGAGTGAGGGGGAGAGAAGAAGGAAAGGAAGAGACGATACCAAAGCGCCATGAGCAGAGGAAGATGTGGTTAGAACCACAGAAGGTCAGATATAACAAAGACTCCTCTTTAGAGGATGAGGTTATAGAGCGAGAAAGAGATAGGCACACTAACAGATGTAGACAGAGAAGTGAAGAAGAGGACAGATTCATGGAACAAAGGACAGGCAGAGATAAAGAGAGGAAGACAGAGGGAGAAGGACAAGAGGATAGGTCGGTGGAACAAAGAAAGTTCATAGACGAAGAGAGAGAAGCTGAGAGGGAGGGAGGGAGGGAGAGGTATTTGGAGAGAGGGTTAAATGTAGATGAAGATGATGAGACAGAAGCCTGGAGGAGTTATAGCAGAGGCGAGGAACACCAGACTTACAGCGATGGAGAGAGAGAGGAACGCTGGCAGAGGGACAGGGAGACGGAGAGAGAGAATGTGACAGATAACACAGAGGGTGACAGAGAGGAAGAAGGAAGAAGTGATAGATATGCAGAGTGGGAAGGAGAGAGGGATAGAATCCCTTCCTCTGAGGACGGCTTTATCACTGTGTCCAGTGGTGGAGAAGAGGAGTTTGAGGACTGCAAGGAATTTGTGGAAGTTGGGTTCACTAATCATGTTACCAGGCAACCTGTTAGCTTTCAGGGGAGCGAGGGAGAGATGAAGAGAGGTGGTGGGAGAAGACATGATAGAGCGAGAGAAAGAGCAGAAGAGCGGACAGAGCAAAAAGATGATGCATTGGAGGGAGAGGTGAATGATGGAAATGGGAAGAAGCAACCCACCTATGTATTCTGTGTGATTGGACAAACACTGCCCAGGTCAAAACCAAATCAGACAGCAGTCCTGGGTGACATGGAATCAGAGCGGACCAATCAAAATCCTGGATATGGTCATAGGGACAGTGGTGACATCACACACCTCCCTCATGAGAACCCTTCCAGAGATGGAGACCAAGGGGCAAAGGAGGAGAGAGAAATAGTGAGGGATGAGATCCATGTGCCAAAGGAGGAGAGAACAGACACAGAAGAGAGCTCCATAGTGGACGTCAGTCACACCACCCTAGAACGAGAGAGCGGAGAACGACTGAAGGTCATGGAGGAGAACCCATACGCTGAGATAGAGCGAAGGAGGAACTCTGAGACCGAAAAACTCCTCAAAGAGTGGAGAGAAAGACATGAAGAGTACACAGAAACAAGAGAGAGGGACCCAACAGACAGGAGGAGGATAGAACCAGAGATAGGTCCATCTTCGCATCCCAGTGGAGAGTACCACCACCATGGGATCCCTGTAGTTGACCAAGCCACCTCTGACCAGAATAACCCTGTAGTGATGAGCCCAGAGGAAGCTGTGGCCATCCAAATCTGTATAAGGGGAGCCTGGAGCACAGAAGAGGAGACAAAGCGCCACTCCCAGGCCTCACACATGAAGTGGGCCAAGAACGTATTGAGCGAGATCCTTGGCAGCTCGGAGGAACCAGCCCTCGGCAACCCCCAGCCAGAGTCACAGGGAAGTCAAGAGGTCAGCCAGACTGCGAGAGGGACCGAGAGGGTAGAAGAGGAGCTAGAGGAAGAAAAGGATGAGACGCTAGAGGGGGGAGGAGCCTCACCCGTCTACGCCACGGTTCAGAAGAGGAAGAAGCGTGGGAGGAAGTCGGTAGAGGAGAGGCTGGCTGAACAGGAGGCAGAGCCAGGGAAGGTGGAGGATGAGAGAGGTACAGGGGAGAAACTAACAGACGTGCATGCTGAGGCTTTCACAGCTATGCTTGGTGATGGCAAACCCATAGACATGCATGCTGCCCTGACCCTACACAATACTCATGGTGACACACCTACAGACACACAGGGAGAGGAGGTGGAGGGTAACAATGTGTGTGCGGACAGACAAACAGACAGTCATATACATATCCAGGTAGAGATGGTGACAGAGGTTGAGGGTGAGATGGAGAAAGGGGTCGAAGTTGGGGACGAGGTTCATATACTGGATGCAGAGAAAGAAGTGAATGCCCAGAAAGAGGAAGATCTGTTTCTCTCTGTGAGCAACACCCTGTACAAACCAACCAGCTGCCCCAGCCTTATATACAACCCTGATTCAGAACAACCTATCACCACCATAGAGGAAAAGGCAGAGGAAGAAGGGGAGAAAGAGAGGACTGTGGGAGATGGGGAAGAGAATAGTGTGGTAGAGAGGAAGCAGGAAAGGAGGATAGAGGATGGGACCGAGGACAGGGGGAAAGTGGGAGAGGAGAGGAAAGTGGAAAGGGAGGAGGAGAAGAGGGTAGGAGGGGAAGAGGAGAGGATGAGGGAGGGCAAGGAAAATAGTAAAAAAACGGGAGGAGGGGGGATGAAGAGCACTTGTAGCTTCCAAGATTTGGGCACCGATGTTCGATATAGGAGGCGGGGGTTCCACAAGACAACAGAAAGAAGAAACGAGGAAGAAGAAGAAGGAAGAGGAGATGCAAGGGATCGCAGAACAAGAATATTCCAGGAGTCAGGTGAGACAGACAGAAAGAGGAGGAGGAATAAATCAAGAGAAAAGCAGCTCAACACCTCACACAGATTAACATTAGAACATCCTAATTATGATCTTCATGCTCAACTCCTTTCATGATCATCTCAATCATCTCATTTTGTCAACCTAACCAAACCTTTTAGAACACCAGACAGAAGAGTTCAAACTTTTTCATTTGAAGACAGTTATACAAATGTTCATTCTTAGTTATTGATACTCACATGAAGAAATACTATAGTATACTATGGTATAAATACTATATTATAAACCAGGTGTTTCGAGCCCTGAACGCTGATTGTCTGAAAGACATGGTATAACAGACTGTCTAACACTGGTATGACAAAACAGTACTTTTTACTGTTCTAATTACGTTGGTAACCAGTTTATAATAGCAATAAGGTACCTCAGGGGTTTGTGGTATATGGCCAATATACCACGACTAAGGGCTGTATCCAGGCACTCTGCGTTGCGTCCTGCATAAGAACAGCCCTTAGCCATGGTGAATTGGCCGTATACCACACCCCATCTCGCCTTTTTGCTTAATTATTCACTGTAGGGTTTTTGCGGACTTTACTGTTGTATTTGCTGTAATGTTTTTGCAGAATACTGGAATATTTACTGTAGTATACTGTAGTATTTACAATTAACTATAGTATAAATACTGTAGTAAAAGAACTGTAGTATATACAAAAGTGATTAATGTAGTGTTTTTGCGAATTGTAATATACTGTAGTATTTACTGGAGTGTTTTTGCTGACGAGTGTTTTTGTGGACATTACTGTATTATTTACCATAGTATTCTACAGTATACTACAACATTCTATAGTAAGTATTGTAATATTCTATAGTAAACTAGTATTTTTTCATGTGGGATCTCACAAAAATCTTAATGAGATCCAACCTCTGATGCTAACTAACCCAACCTTACCACAACTGTGGACTTCTGTTCTGCTGTTTAAATTTCCTTATAATCTTGGTGTGAATTTCATCATCAGTTCATCAGTTCAAGTGATTTTATGCGGAGACTTACAAGAAACTGCCATCAGCTGAGTCACTGAAATGGGGGAAGGGGGCGGGGGAAAGGGAGGAGGACAGTGTAGGTGGAGACAGTGTGGCAATCCCAGAATCTCGCAATAAATAGGCAGGGTTAGACTGTCTGGAACCAGAACTCATTCTTCCTCCATGACTCTTCTATCCATTCTATCCCAGCTCTGTTTTCAGTTCAGTAGTTCTGTTTAGAGCACACCACCTAGAGTGGAGCACAGCCAGGGGAGTTTTGCAAACAACCCAACCCAAAACAGCTCTGCCTGTTCTGTAGGCCATATTGGGCTGAGCTGTTCTCAGCCACAGTATATTACATTATTGGGTTATGTTGCTCTACCTCTCTGGACTACACTGGAACCAATATGTTCTGCTTCCAGATGAGGGGGAGGTGAGCGTCAACTGGGGAGACGTGGACCTGAGGTGAGTAGAAGAGGGGGCACATGTTATGTTAGTGCACTGGGCTACCACAGTGACTGTTTTATTACATGCTCATATTTTATTTTATGTATACAGTCAGTCTTTTTATGTCATGCATGCAATAAGTACAGTTAGATTTGTTGCCTGCCATTTAACCCTAACATTAGGCTCTGTTAGTTAGTGCCTGAGTTAAAATTTTCCCGAACCGGCTCAAAGTCTGTCACAAAAAGGGAGACAACGTGGAGATTAGGGATAACAAAAATACATTTATTAACTGCGGTAACGTAAATACAATTAACAATGGTGTGTGTAATCAGTAGTGTAAGTGAGTGGTTGCGTGCATAAATGTGATAATGAGGGGAGTTGAAAGGGGCCAAAGCAAACAAACAAAACAACCACAAAAAATGCTACTACCAAAATCTAACCGTGTGTCTGCATGGAGAGAGTTTTCTCAATGAATGGGGAAGAGGTGTATTTATCCCGGGACACACCCGGGATAAATACCACACTCCGCTCGCCGAAAACAAGGAAACCAAGAGCAAAGAGAAAGAATACGGCAGACAGAGTGGGAGGGTCGTCACAAAATATACCACACTACTTCTGTAGATGAAGTGTGGACGGTTCCCTGTCCTGACTTCTGTCTCTCCCTCTGTCCAGGAATGTCACGGATACCATCAGAATGGATAGGAGGAACTCCAAATTCTACAGTGAGTATCTCTGCTCTACCTCTACTGCTCTGCCTCTGCTGCTCAGCCTCTACTGTTCTGCCTCTACTGCTCTGCCTCTACTGCTCTACCTCTACTGCTCTACCTCTACTGCGCTACGTCTACTGCTCTGCCTCTACTGCTCTGCCTCTACTGCTCTGCCTCTACTGCTCTACCTCTACTGCGCTACGTCTACTGCTCTGCCTCTACTGCTCTGCCTCTACTGCTCTGCCTCTACTGCTCTACCTCTACTGCTCTACCTCTACTGCTCTACCTCTACTGCGCTACGTCTACTGCTCTGCCTCTACTGCTCTACCTCTACTGCGCTACGTCTACTGCTCTGCCTCTACTGCTCTGCCTCTACTGCTCTGCCTCTACTGCTCTACCTCTACTGCTCTACCTCTACTGCTCTACCTCTACTGCTCTGCCTCTACTGCTCTGCCTCTGCTGCTCTGCCTCTACTGTTCTGCCTCTACTGCTCTGCCTCTACTGCTCTGCCTCTACTGCTCTGCCTCTACTGCTCTACCTCTACTGCGCTACGTCTACTGCTCTGCCTCTACTGCTCTACCTCTACTGCTCTGCCTCTACTGCTCTGCCTCTGCTGCTCTGCCTCTACTGTTCTGCCTCTACTGCTCTGCCTCTACTGCTCTACCTCTACTGCTCTACCTCTACTGCTCTACCTCTACTGCGCTACGTCTATTGCTCTACTTCTACTGCTCTGCCTCTACTGCTCAGCTTCTACTGCTCTGCCTCTACTGCTCAGCTTCTACTGCTCTACTTCTACTGCTCTACTTCTACTGCTCTACTTCTACCTCTACTGCTCTGCCTCTACTGCTCAGCTTCTACTGCTCTACCTCTACTGCTTTGCCTTCTACTGCTCTACCTCTACTGCTTTGCCTTCTACTGCTTTGCCTTCTACTGCTCTACCTCTACTGCTCTGCCTCTACTGCTCTGCTTCTACTGCTCTGCCTCCACTGCTCTGCCTCTACTGCTCTGCCTCTACTGCTCTACCTCTACTGCTCTGCCTCTACTGCTCTACCTCTACTGCTCTGCCTCTCTTTTCTCTCCTTCATCCCTGAGGCACTCACATCCACTTTCACACATCCACTTCTCTGAAATGTATTTTATAGGTAATAATATGATAGTAATGTTAGTTCAATAGCACCTTTTATGCTACAATGAGCAGAGAGAGCTAGTCTTGTGTTTATGGCTATGTAGGTATGGAATCTGTGAAGGCACATGTATTTCTAGGTTGACTACGCTCCTTGTAATTTGAAATGAAAAAGTCAGTAAAATCAAACAAGATATTTCTACAGACAGATATCATCTGCCAGTGAAGGTACTGTTAAACAAACGTGTCCACAGACAGATATCATCTGCCAGTGAAGGTACTGTTAAACAAACGTGTCCACAGACAGATATCATCTGCCAGTGAAGGTACTGTTAAACAAACGTGTCCACAGACAGATATCATCTGCCAGTGAAGGTACTGTTAAACAAACGTGTCCACAGACAGATATCCTCTGCCAGTGAAGGTACTGTTAAACAAACGTGTCCACAGACAGATATCATCTGCCAGTGAAGGTACTGTTAAACAAACGTGTCCACAGACAGATATCATCTGCCAGTGAAGGTACTGTTAAACAAACGTGTCCACAGACAGATATCATCTGCCAGTGAAGGTACTGTTAAACAAACGTGTCCACAGACAGATATCATCTGCCAGTGAAGGTACTGTTAAACAAACGTGTCCACAGACAGATATCATCTGCCAGTGAAGGTACTGTTAAACAAACGTGTCCACAGACAGATATCATCTGCCAGTGAAGGTACTGTTAAACAAACGTGTCCACAGACAGATATCATCTGCCAGTGAAGGTACTGTTAAACAAACGTGTCCACAGACAGATATCATCTGCCAGTGAAGGTACTGTTAAACAAACGTGTCCACAGACAGATATCATCTGCCAGTGAAGGTACTGTTAAACAAACGTGTCCACAGACAGATATCATCTGCCAGTGAAGGTACTGTTAAACAAACGTGTCCACAGACAGATATCATCTGCCAGTGAAGGTACTGTTAAACAAACGTGTCCACAGACAGATATCATCTGCCAGTGAAGGTACTGTTAAACAAACGTGTCCACAGACAGATATCATCTGCCAGTGAAGGTACTGTTAAACAAACGTGTCCACAGACAGATATCATCTGCCAGTGAAGGTACTGTTAAACAAACGTGTCCACAGACAGATATCATCTGCCAGTGAAGGTACTGTTAAACAAACGTGTCCACAGACAGATATCCTCTGCCAGTGAAGGTACTGTTAAACAAACGTGTCCACAGACAGATATCCTCTGCCAGTGAAGGTACTGTTAAACAAACGTGTCCACAGACAGATATCATCTGCCAGTGAAGGTACTGCTAAACAAACGTGTCCACAGACAGATATCATCTGCCAGTGAAGGTACTGCTAAACAAACGTGTCCACAGACAGATATCATCTGCCAGTGAAGGTACTGTTAAACAAACGTGTCCACAGACAGATATCATCTGCCAGTGAAGGTACTGCTAAACAAACGTGTCCACAGACAGATATCCTCTGCCAGTGAAGGTACTGCTAAACAAACGTGTCCACAGACAGATATCATCTGCCAGTGAAGGTACTGCTAAACAAACGTGTCCACAGACAGATATCATCTGCCAGTGAAGGTACTGCTAAACAAACGTGTCCACAGACAGATATCCTCTGCCAGTGAAGGTACTGTTAAACAAACGTGTCCACAGACAGATATCATCTGCCAGTGAAGGTACTGTTAAACAAACGTGTCCACAGACAGATATCCTCTGCCAGTGAAGGTACTGCTAAACAAACGTGTCCACAGACAGATTGAATCTGAGACTAGATATGACTGTATAGCAGTGTACTATGAGTCCCAAGACAGACTTCTTCCTGTGAATGGCTTAATCATGTATACAGTGTGTGCTTGATCCCTTTCTGTATTTTCCCAGATTGTTTTCCAGCTCAAACATGTCGTAGGTTTCTTCCAGGGAACCTATAAACTGTAGGATTTCATTTTCAGTTCTACTTTCCGACCCAATCGTTTAAACATACCAACATGGCAGCAGGTTTGCAGGTCTATGAGTCATGGTGAAATTGTATGAAATGGGGCAGGTGTGTGTGTGTGCGTGCGCTTCAGGGCCACAGGCAGGTTTGTGCAGGTATTCATATCTCTTAACGCCAATTAATATCAACTGTTGCTGCTACAGCATAGCATTCCAAGAAGTGTAAAATGCAAACCATATACTCTGGCTAACCCACTTCTCTGTCTCTCTATACCTCTACCTTTTCATCTATACCCATTCTGTCCCTGTCTAACTTCTCTCCCTCTTACTCTACTCATCTCTCTCGTCACCTCTATTTGCCTCCCCTCCACCTCTACTCCTTTCTCTCTCTTCCCTCTCCCTCCTTTCCTCCCTTTGTCCTCTCTCAGATTCCCAGCTCTACCAGCAGTACAGTGAGACAGCTCAGAACAGGGAGATCCTCAGTCAGTCTTGCTCTGACACCCTCTCCATCTACGAGGAGCTCCCTGTCCCCCTGTCCCCCGTACCCTCCTCTCTGGCCCCCTCGCTCCCTCCGGCACGCAGGCCCTTACCCTGTCTCCCCCCAGTCATCCACCCCCACTCTCTGTCCCACTCTGGATCTACCTCCAGTGGCACCAGTGCCAAGTTCCTACCCATACCACAGCCGCCCCAGGCCCCCTCGGCCAGGCCTTCCTCTCCCCGCCTCTCTATCTCCCTCACCCAGTCCCCCAGCCTGTGGCAGGAGATCCCTGAGGTCAGGAACAGTGCTGAGTTTGGGGAGCTGACTAACGACCAGAGACGCCTGCAGGAGGTAAACAAAAACAAACAGTTGACCCTTCAACCAGCGATGTCGATGATGACATTTGCCAGGGGCCTAGTAGCTAATGTTGATTTGATTTCCTAGAGCCTGGATCTATGGGTCCTCTGGGTATTTGGAACAGTGCCTGTAATCCTCCCCTCTCTCCCCCTCTCCCCTTTCTTTCTTCTTCCTGTCAGGTGCAGTTTGAGGTTGTAACTTCAGAAGCGTCGTACTGTCGTAGTCTGGATATTGTGGTGGATCACTTTGTCAAGTCTAAGCAGCTCGGGGAGCTGTTGACTACTCAGGACAGGAGCTGGCTGTTCTCCAGGCTGGCTGATGTCCGAGCCATCAGCCACAGGTGAGAGGACTGGGACTTATTTGTTTGTTCCTCAAACTAGCAAACCCACAGGCTGAATGTCACGGCCCTCTCTATGCCCCTCTTTATCTTGTTTCTGTCACCGTTTACCACATAGTCCTTCTCTGTATTGGTTGTTCTCGTAGTTTTCTGTCGAAGCTGGAAGAGAGGGTAGAATCTGATATGATGCACTTCACCGTGTGTGACATCATCGCTCGCCACTGTCAACGCTTCAAGAAGGTCTACGTGCCCTACCTCACCAACCAATCATATCAGGATGCCACTTACCAGAGACTCATGTGAGTCCTCCCCCAGGGTTCACTTATTGGACAGACTCTTTCTGACACTCTTTGTATTACTGCACATTTATATGTGTTTACGTTGACTTACAAACAGCACCTTCTTTCTCTCTGTCTGCCTTGCAGGGATGAGAACCAAGGGTTCAGGCGGGTAGTGGAGAAGTTGGAACGCAGTCCAGTGTGTCAGCGTCTTCCTCTTCGCTCCTTCCTCATTCTCCCCTTCCAGAGGATCACACGAATCAAACTCCTTGTGCAGGTGTGTTTGTGTGACTGTGTGTATGTTTTAAGTGCACAATCTAAGTATGCGACTCCTTATAATCCTCTCTTTGACTCGGTCTCACTCTCCCCTTCTCAATCTCTCTCATTCTCCCCATTTCTCTCTGTATTTTTTGCCTCAGAACATTGTGAAGAGAACAGCCCAAGGCACAGAGGAGGAGGTCCAGGCCATCAAAGCTATGAAGCTACTGGAGAGGGTATGTTACACCCCCCTCCTTCTGGTGGTGCACTGTTACATGATGTAGCCAAGAGATAACTGTTAACCATCTCTCTTCTCTCCCTCTGTCCTTCAGTTGATCCAGGAGAGCAATGACAGTATTACTCAGATGAAGAGCATTGAGTCGCTGGTCTCTCTCAGTGCCAGAGTGGACTTTGAATGCAGGGTGAGTAATAAACTACATATCCCATGATCCCCTGCTTTAATGCTATCCCTTGAACATATCTGTGTTGAACTGATCACAATAACAAGTTGCAATACAAGTACAGCAGCAAGCTTTAACCGAGTTTAACCTATGTGTGTGTGTTGTAGACTCTCCCCCTGGTCAGTCAGTCTCGTAGGCTGGTGAGAGAGGGACCGGTGACTGAGATGATGGATTTCTCTGTGAAGGAGACAGAGAGGAGTGTCTACCTTCACCTCTTCAATGACTATCTGCTGCTGTCGCTGCACAAAGAGTGAGTCCGCTTAGACAAACACACTCACACAACAACCAAAGCAAACCAAGCATTTGGAAATCTAGACTGATATCACTTTTTATTGACAAGTTTTTCAATGTTCTCATTGGGCATTATTTACTCTCCACTCCTCTCCTCTCCTCTTCCCTCACTCTAGAGGGGGCAGGTTCACGGTGATAGACCATGCTCCGGTGTCAGAACTGAGAGCTGAGAACTGTCGGGTCAAACTGCACTCTCTAGAGAAGAACCTTTTCCGCCTCCACCTTAACAAGAAAGCCCTGCTACTTAGCACCGACACACAGTAAGACAGAGAGGGTTGTGTGTGCGTGAGTGTGTGCCTGTGTGTTGTGTTACAAAGAATGAGAGTAGTTTAATCCACAGGTGTGTGTGATTGTGTGTAAAAAGTGTGTTTTCTTGTGATCTTTCAGGGGTGATAAACTGCGTTGGATCTCAGCTGTTTCCAGGCCCCATCCTGTTATTGACTACTCTACAGCACAAGGTGGGTTGAAAATGTCTATACTGCCATCCAGCCTAGCATGGCCAGACAATGGGGACATCTTGACCCTCATGGCCCTGCTGTATTTGTCCTCTGACCCGCTCTCCCACTCACAGACTTCACACAGATGCAGTGCGTCCGAGCCTTCGTTGCCCACCAACCAGATGAGCTGTCCCTGGAGAAGGCTGAGGTCATTCTCGTCCACCAGAAGAGCAGCGACGGTAAGGAAGACAGAACCACCCACTTCCTGATTGGGTGTGGGAATACACAACATCTCCATACCTCAGTGTTTTTGAGTGCTACAAATGTGTTGCTTTTTTAGTTGCTTTTTGTTAAAACTCTTTCCCTTCTCCCCCTCCTTTCCTCTCCCCCTCCCTGTTTCCCTCTCTCGCTCTCTCCCTCTACCTCTCTGTCATTCCTCAGGTTGGGTGGAGGGGACCAGGCTGTCAGACAGACACAGAGGATGGACTCCTGAGTCCCACTTGGAAACCATAGCCAGCCTCAGGGTCCGACAGCGCAACCTGCTGGACGCTCTAAAAATTACCACAGCCACGGCTGCAGTATGACAAACCATCCACTGTCTGACTGCACTAGTGGAATCCTAGTCACTGTGTTACTGGGGACATGTGGATTTGGACAGTGGATGAAACATAGTGTTTCAGACTGGAGTTGTCCCTCCCGGCCTCACCCTGCTTATTGGGGATGAATGGCAAGGGGATGAATGGCTTTAGAGGGGGTGCCTTAGATGGGGGTGCCTTAGAGAGAGGCACTGGACTGACATTAATACCTTTTAACACTTACAGGAGTGTCAACGTAAATTATTGAAAGGCTTTTGGAGGTGCCTGGGAGTGTCTAGGGTAGCCTTGTAAATCGAACCCTGGCAATGAATGTTGATGGACTGTTACAGGATGTATTGGAAATCAGCCATCTAAGAACATCGTGGATTGAGGTCCTGTGGCCCCGGAGAAGGACAGCAGTTTCTCCATAACTGCTTTACTTGGGGACTTTAAAGACATGGCATGGGGCCTCCCGAGTGGTGCAGCGGTCTAAGACGCTGCATTGCAGTGCTAGAGGCCTCATGATACACCTGGGTTCGATCCCAGGCTGTGTTGCAGCCGGCCGCGACCGGGAAACCCATGAGGCGGCACACAATTGGCCCAGCGTCCTCCGGGTTACAGGAGGGTTTGGCTGGCAGGGATGTCCTTGTCCCATCGCACTCTAGTGCCTCCTTGTGGCAGGTCGGGGGGTTTCAGAAGACGCATGGCTCTCGACCTTCACCTCTCCTGAGTCCGTACAGGAGTTGCAGCGATAGGACAAGACTGTAACTACCAATGGGATATCATGAAAAAGGGGTAAAAAATACAACAACAGAAATAAGACATGGTATGATACACCATGGCAGTGTTTTGCAATAGAGGTTATTGTCTTTGAACAAAATGTTTCTATATATTCAGGGCAATGTATTATTTGTGTATATTAAAAAGATTTTATAAATTACTTTTATGGTGGGTACTTATTGGTTGACGGCTCAAATTGAATACTTCCGCTGCTCTATATTCACTACATACTTCAGTATAAGACTGCCATAGTTGAAGTCATTTGTGGTGACGTCTAAATGAGGGGTGTTGTACAAAACAAATGAATCAGCGACTTGATCATCTTTAACCAATCAGAGTATCAAAGCCAACGACAAATGTTTTAAATGCCCCTTTACCGATGTGTGCTCTGGATCTGGCCCAACCCATCGGTTTCTGGGACCAATCAGAACGGTTAGAATGTATTTGCTTTCTAGAAATCGTCAGGGAGGTATTCAGATCCAGATCCGTAGAAGAAACTAATGTCTGTGGGCATGGCGTAGCGTTTGACTGGAACAAGGAGTTTGAGTAGCCAGGCGAGGATACTTAATCCCCTTTTGAGATACAGAAGACTGAGATAAAGAGAGAGTTTGTATGCACATTGTTAAGAAAGTTGAAAGGGCTGTAAGTGCAATACATTTCCAGGACTGTGCATGTAGCCTACACAATAGCATTTTATGGCAAAATAGGTGCAATTATCAAAATAAGCTGTTCTTTCGGTGTCGAGGAGACTGAGAAGTATGCTTTGGAAATAAATGGCCTATGTGAAATACTTCTTGGCTACGCCATAGACTAGGCCTAAAATCAATAGCAGACCCTGGTCAAAGGACAGACTGAACACAACTATGTTTACAGCCCTGACTTAAAGCGTACTTTTTACAGGACAAATGGTATGTAACGTCTGGCACGTATGCAACGTCTAGCACGTAGAGGAAACAGCTCCTGTCCCAGTTTTCCAACAATTTAATTGGTTGACTAAAACGTAATTCAAGCAAAAACCGAGTTGAGGGGCGGGAGACAGCACCATTACTCCAATGGGAGCATTGTAAACAAACTTAAACGCCGCCCCCCAACTCTGCCCCAGTGGTTAAAAACTTTGTCCGTCAGCGCAAAGGATGTTCATTGGTCTAAATAACTCAAATTGGGCGTGACGGTATTTGTTGTTGTTTCTGGGGCAAGAAGTAGCTAGCTGGTTAGAACAGTCGGCTATTTAAGAATATATTTCGTTTAAATAATTTAATCCAAAATAACTGTTCGTCGTGCTCATTATATGATAGCGTTGGTTACGTGAAGAGTCGGTGTGGAATTTTCACTTGTATTTGTTTTTATTACGTTTTTCCAAAGAAGGTGAGTGTCTGGCTGTTTATTCATTGTCTTCGCTTCGAGATCGTGCAGCATATTCCTCAATCTCGCACAATATCAGAAATAGCTCATTGTCTCTGATCGATTTGTTGGCTGGTATTGGCTTTCTTTTGGATGCCATTGTGAATACGTTTTTCATCCAGCGATAAGGATTCGCCATAACATCCGCTTGCAACATAAACTAGCTATTGGAGGCAGCTGACGTTAACCTTCGCCTACTCAGCTGACCAAGCCCAAAACTGTAAATAATGACGTGGCTACCTTGCCATTGTCTGAAAAACCACAACAGTAGGCTACTGAAGTTGGCTGTGATATAAACAGGGCTATACAGAATTCAACCTGTAGCTATTATGATAGCCAAGGTAACGTTAGCTAAAATGTACTATCACACGATGTTTGTAAATAAGCTGTGTAGCTAATTAATGTATCCACTAGAAAGCAAGACAGTGTGTTCACGCAACTGTAGGCTATGTTGTACATTTTCATATCTAATCTCAATATTTAGTTGACCAACAAGTGCAACTATAAGACTATATATGCATATCACATTTATAAAGTTTAAATTAAAAATTAAAAAACGTTTAAACATTTTAGGCCCCTCTACATACAATACATGATTTCAAATGATTGAGTTGTCAAGACAGCATACAGTAGCCTATCTGACTCTCCTTGACAAGTTTGTTTTTGTTGCCCTGATCCATTATGTCATCATGGTCTTGGTACATTGATATCAAGGTACAGCTGATAAGTGGCTCCAGGCTTCACACATAGTCAGCTAGTTAGGCTATATTTTACTTTTAAATGAACTATACACATAAGAATAGATGTTGTTTGAAGAGTATCACTTAACATATTTTATCCTGCATTATTATTTGCACAACTGCAAGTAACAGCAGTATACATACAGTGGGGCAAAAAAGTATTTAGTCAGCCACCAATTGTGCAAGTTCTAATTTTCAAGTTGTAATTTTCATCATAGGTACACTTCAACTATGACAGACAAAATGAGAAAAAAAATATATCCAGAAAATCGCATTGTAGGATTTTTTATGAATTTATTTGCAAATTATGGTGGAAAATAAGTATTTGGTCAATAACAAAAGTTTATGTCAATACTTTGTTATATACACTCTGTTGGCAATGACAGAGGTCAAACATTTTCTGTAAGTCTTCACAAGGTTTTCACACACTGTTGCTGGTATTTTGGCCCATTCCTCCATGCAGATCTCCTCTAGAGCAGTGATGTTTTGGGGCTGTTGCTGGGCAACACAGACTTTCAACTCCCTCCAAAGATTTTCTATGGGGTTGAGATCTGGAGACTGGCTAGGCCACTCCAGGACCTTGAAATGCTTCTTACGAAGCCACTCCTTCGTTTCCCGGGCGGTGTGTTTGGGATCATTGTCATGCTGAAATGCCCAGCCACATTTCATCTTCAATGCTCTTGCTGATGGAAGGAGGTTTTCACTCAAAATCTCACGATTCATGGCCCCATCCATAGTTTCCTTTACATGGATCAGTTGTCCTGGTCCCTTTGCAGAAAAACAGCCCCAAAGCATGATGTTTCCACCCCCATGCTTCACAGTAGGTATGGTGTTCTTTGGATGCAACTCAGCATTCTTTGTCCTCCAAACACGACGAGTTGAGTTTTTACCAAAAAGTTGTATTTTGGTTTCATCTGACCATATGACATTTTCCCAATCTTCTTCTGGATCATCCAAATGCTCTCTAGCAAACTTCAGACGGGCCTGGACATGTACTGGCTTATGCAGGGGGCACGTCTGGCACTGCAGGATTTGAGTCCCTGGCGGCGGAGTGTGTTACTGATGGTAGGCTTTGTTACTTTGGTCCCAGCTCTCTGCAGGTCATTCACTAGGTCCCCCCGTGTGGTTCTGGGATTTTTGCTCACTGTTCTTGTGATCATTTTGACCCCACGGGGTGAGATCTTGCGTGGAGCCCCAGATTGAGGGAGATTATCAGTGGTCTTGTATGTCTTCCATTTCCTAGTAATTGCTCCCACAGTCGATTTCTTCAAACCAAGCTGCTTACCTATTGCAGATTCAGTCTTCCCAGCCTGGTGCAGGTCTACAATTTTATTTCTGGTGTCCTTTGACAGCTCTTTGGTCTTGGCCATAGTGGAGTTTGGAGTGTGACTGTTTGAGGTTGTGGACAGGTGTCTTTTATACTGATAACAAGTTCAAACAGGTGCCATTAATACAGGTAATGAGTGGAGGACAGAGGAGCCTCTTAAAGAAGAAGTTACAGGTCTGTGAGAGCCAGAAATCTTGCTTGTTTGTAGGTGACCAAATACTTATTTTCCACCATAATTTGCAAATAAATTCATGTGATTTTCTGGATATTTTTTCTCTCATTTTGTCTGTCATAGTTGAAGTGTACCTATGGTGAAAATTACAGGCCTCTCTCGTCTTTTTAAGTGGGAGAACTTGCACAAATGGTGGCTGACTAAATACTTTTTTGCCCCACTGTATACAGGGGTGTTGCAATGATAACGGTGCATCCATATATGATGTATTATCAAATGTTAACCACTGTTGACCCATCCCTGTGTGTCTCTGTAGATGGACAGTCAGTACCAGCGCTCTGTACCACTGGAGGTGAGGAGGGCAGAGGGTGAGAGGGTGCGAGCCAAGCATCCCGACAAGATACCGGTGAGTGTGAACAGAATAAATGCCAGTAGTGTTGGATAGCTTCCTTTCCTTAACTCCTTTCTCTTATGACCATTGGCCACTGATCTGAAAGGACATCACACTCATGATTGTGAATTCATTTTCAGGGCCTAAAAACCCTAACCATCCCTTTTATCAGCAGATAAGTGATCCTGGCATAGGATTAAAGGAAAGGAAGCTAGTAAGGTGTTATTACGGTCAGATAGGGTTCAATACATGGATGTTAGCCTTGCATGCCAAGTTTCTTGGCTCCAGTTGAATGGGACATGACGGTGCAGTGTGTAATTACTGACCAAGTACTGTGTTCCCTCTTAAACCAGATCATTGTGGAGAGGGCTACCAGGTCGAGAGCTCCTGACCTGGACAAGAAGAAGTACCTTGTGCCCTCTGACCTCACAGGTGAAACTGACGAGATGAGATGTCTGTCTTTCTCACAATGATTTCCTCTCTTCCAACTCATGACCTTGTTCTTATCCTCTTCCCTCTCCCCGTGCCTCTCTTCCTTCTCTCCCCCTTCCTTATTTTCTCCACATAGCGCCACTCTTCCTCTTCTTTTGAAATGAAAGTCTATATAATGTGTTAGTTTTGTTCTGTAAGTCCCTGTCTGACCATCTCTCTATTTTTCTCTCTCAGTGGGTCAACTGTGCTTCCTGATCCGACAGCGTGTGTCTATGAGACCTGAGGAGGCTCTCTTCTTTTTCGTCAACAACTCCCTTCCCCCATCCAGTTCTCCTCTCTCTGCTGTCTATGAGGTAAACACACACTGACACAACCTTGTATCCTACCCCCGTGACCCCCTAACGCCAGATCCAGATGCCAGGTATTTCCTCACGGTCAGTGAGACAACTCAATTACATTGAGATTGTGTTGCGTGGGTTTTGCGTATGTTATAAACAATTAGAATTACAATATCATGTTTTTTTGACTGTACATACTTCAGTTATTGTCAGCAGTTCTGCTTTTGCCATTTGAAATCCTTATTTCCCTCCCTGTCCCTGTCCTCCCCGGTCCCTCACAGGAGCACCATGAAGAGGACCTGTTCCTATACATGACCTACAGTAACGAGAGCGTCTACGGTGCCTGAGACGGGACAAAAGGAGGAAAGAGAGAGCGAGAGAGACAGGAGATAGAGATGGGAGAGAACTCTTTGTACTGTTTCAGCACTATTATTCTTTAAGTATTTAGGAGATGGCAGTGGGGAGGAGATGGCGGTGGGGAGGAGATGGCGGTGGGGAGGAGATGGCGGTGGGTAGGAGATGGCGGGAGATAGGAGATGGCGGTGGGTAGGAGATGGCGGTGGGTAGGAGATGGCGGTGGGTAGGAGATGGCGGTGGGTAGGAGATGGCGGTGGGTAGGAGATGGCGGTGGGTAGGAGATGGCGGTGGGTAGGAGATGGCGGTGGGGATGAGAGTTTGGTGGGTAGGAGATGGCGTTGGGGAGGAGAGTTTGGTGGGGAGGGTTTGTATAAGTTTTGTCAGTATTTTTGGGGTGATCATATTGTCAGTATGCTCTCAACCATGGTAAGGCATTCTAAATTTGAAAAATAACGGGGTAATTGGAAATAGGGGGAGTGAAAAAGATATTTCAATAAAATAAGAGTGTTAAGGGGAAAGCTCTTTTAATTTCTATCTTTCTTTCTCAGCCAGCCATCTGTATTTAATGCAAATAGTATTTTTTGTGTGTGTAAATTAATAACATGGACTTTTGTGGAAAATAAAATCCGAAATGCATTGTTTGCTAGTTCTGCAGTTTGTCATGTAAAAAAATAACTTTTATTCAAGCAAGACTGTGTGCGAGTGTGTATTGTCATATCACAAGCTGTCCCCATCTCATCCTCTATTTTTACAAGTTGTGAATGTAAGACATTTGTCTTTTGCAGAAGTTCTAAGATTTTTCATTTGGATATACTGTGTGATTCATTTTGTCAGTCACATTTCCCATATATCACAATTCAAATAAATTGCTGACACTCAGTAATGGCGAGTGGGAATGACGAAACGTCCTTAATAAAAAAGAGTGAGTGAGCCAAAGAGAAATCAGTGAGGAAGTGTAACTTGTAATTGAAAGGAGGGATAACTTTAGTACATTGTTTATTTTGTATTCAAGTGACATTAGCTATAGAGACTAAGGGAGATCATTTTAATAGACATATTTGGTTTGTGTGTGGGAGACTTGCTACACAAGTAACTTTCTGGAGTTTTTGCTGAACAGGCTTATAGGCTTTCCAGGGAAATAGAAAGTTCTAGACCCAGAAAGAAAACGAGAGAATCATGGAGATGCAAGAAACCCCCCGAGAGAAGGAAAGAGTCGTGGAAGTGGACGAGAGTCAGATAATTCTGGAGACCTCAGGTAAAGAAAGAGAACATCTTCATCACCAAACTTCAGCTACTGGGGTAAATTTGCACCACTTTCCTCAGAATACATCAGCATATTTTCATTTCTATTACAGTATTAGGTTCAATCATTTTAAAAAGCGTCTTAGGCTATATGCTATTTTTTGTTGTGTTCTGAGAAGATTAATTTGGTCCTAAGCTTCCACATAACCTATTTGTGTGTCTGCATGTCTATCAGTCGAGGAAGCTGAATCTACAGTCTATTCCAAACTGAAGAGTCCATCGGAGGACATTTATGCTGAAGCTTCTCCTGGCCAGCCCTGTGCCAAAGACAGACCAGGTACAAGTGGCTACAACACTGTTATTATATTATTCATCAAATTTAATCAATGAAATATATTTTATTAATACATTTTTACAGAAGCAGATGTCACAAAGTGATTTACAGACACTCGGCCTAAACCCCAAATATTATAATTATAAGATTATTACATTATTATTACATATGTCTGAACTAATCCTAAATAAATGGATGTCTAAAAATGTCCTATTAAAATAATAAACATTATTTCTACTTTTACGCAAGAGAGGAAAAAGAGGAATAGAGAAACACTCATTCAGTCTATGTGTGTGAGAGAGAGAAAAATAGTCAGTGCGACAGTGAAAGTAATTTTCCCAGTTCCGAATTTTGATTACCGACACATTTCCTTGGTCTAGCCTACTATTAATGTTGTGTGTGGTGTGCAACTTGCAGTTTGCATCTGCAAGTCTAGACTTTTGAGGTCATTCATTGCCAACCCTTATATAGCACATGTTACAGGTCAGGTGAAGTTGTTATAACAAAAACAGAATGTCAATGTTCCAAAATGTCCATATAACAGGATTTCTATATTTCTGTCATGGAAACATGAAATAATGTGGTGAAAATGTCTAGTTTTAGGGGATAATATTATCTAGCTTGCAACATAACGAAACCCATCTGGAGAGAAAGGACCTGTTTGTCTGTCTCACAATCAAGGCTGAGACATGATAATAGCAGACCTCCAAGCAGAGACCCAATCTATTGTTGAAAAACACAGCCAGGCTGAATGGACATCACTCCAAGGACTTGATATCTCTCCAGACAGTTATTCAGAACGCTGTCTCTAGACACGCAGAGATAGAGAGACAGAAAGTAGCAGCAGCAGCCAAATGATTTTGGGACAGACTGAGTATTGTATTACAGGAATTAGTTATAAATCTGAAAAGGGCACGTTGCTATAGAGACTGAGAGGGATTTTTTTTGTTTAAACCACAGTGCATGCCATTTAGCATTCACAGTACTTTACAGTCGCAGTCTGTGGGCCAGGAACGACAGTAATGTATATACAATTTTGCCGTATTGGAGGAAGTGGAGGGACTGCCAAATTACCAGACGAGGCAAACACAAAGTTATCGGTTGAAGTGAAGGAACAGCAAGAGAAAGGTAAGCAGGATTTCAATTGTTGCTCGTAGTGATTGCTTATAAAATGTCTGATAGTGCCGGCCATATAACAAAGCCAGGGCCGTCCAAGAACGATACCTATAACGAACTATAACATCAAACAATTGAAATCGTTCTAATTCAAGTGAACAGGAGCGTTCACATTACACCTATAACTACAAAATTAGTGGATAACGAGATCTATCTAATCGTTTGGGGTCACTTTCAGAGCGATGTTTACCCATTACCTAACAACCAATCAAAAACGCGCTCTGGGTTCTAGCTGCGTGAGGCTGCTCCGAGAGGAGGGCACAGTAAACTTGCCTAAAGAAAATAATGTACTTTTTTACTTTATACATTTTCCCTGACACCCAAAAGTACTCGTTACATTTTGACAGGAAAATGGTCAAATTCATGCATTTATCAAGGGAACATCCCTGGTCATCCCTACTGCCTCTGATCTGGCGGACTACCTAAACACAAACGCTTAATTTGTAAATTAATGTCTGAGTGTTGGTGTGCCTCTGTCTATCCGTACATTTTTAAAAATGTAATAAAAATGGTGCCGTCTGATTTGCATAATATAAGCGATTAGACATTATTAATACTTTTACTTTTTATACTTAAGTATATTTGAGCAATTCCATATACTTTTGATACTAAAGTATATTTAAAACCAAATACTTTTAGACTTTTACTCAAGTAGTATTTTACTGGGTGACTTTCACTTTTAGTTTAGTCATTTTCCATTAAAGTATCTTTATTTTTCAAAGTAGCCACCCTTTCTCTTGATGACAGCTTTGCACACTCTTGGCATTCTCTCAACCAGCTTCATGAGGTAGTCACCTGGAATGTATTTCAATTAACAGGTGTGCCTTGTTAAAAGTTAATTTGTGGAATTTCTTTCCCTCTGAATGCGTTTGAACCAATCAGTTGTGTTGTGAAAAGGTAAGGCTCGTATACAGAAGATAGCCCTATTTGTTAAAAAACTAAGTCCATATTATGGCAAGAACAGCTCAAATAAGCAAAGAAAAATAACAGCCCATCATTACTTCAAGAACTTTGAAAGTTCCTTTAAGTTCTGTCGCAAGCCCTATGGAGTTGGGAGTTGGCTCTCATGGAGTTGGCTCTCATGAGGACCGCCACAGGAAAGGAAGACCAGAGTTACCTCTGCTGCAGAGGATAAGTTCATTAGAGTTAATTGCACCTCAGATTGCAGCCCAAATAAATGCTTCACAGAGTTCAAGTAAAAGACACATCTCAACATCAACTGTTCAGAGGAGACTGCATGAATCAGGCCTTCATGGTCAAATTGCTGCAAAGAAACCACTACTAAAGGACACCAATTTGAAGAAGAGACTTGCTTGGGCCAAGAAACACGAGCATTGGACATTAGACCGGTGGAAATCTGTCCTTTGGTCTGATGAGTCCAAATTTGCGATTTTTGGTTCCAACCGCCGTGTCTTTGTGAGATGCAGAGTAGCTGAACTGATGATGATGTGTGGTTCCCACCGTGAAGAATGGAGGAGGATGTCTTATGGTGTGGGGGTGCGTTGCTGGTGACACTGTCTGTGACTTATTTATAATTCAAGACACACTTAACCAGCATGGCTACCACAGCATTCTTCAGCAATATGCCATCCCATCTGATTTGAGCTTAGTGGGACTATCATTTATTTTTCAACAGGACAATGACCCAAAACATACCTCCAGGCTGTGTAAGGGCAATTTGACCAAGGAGAGTGATGGAGTGCCTCATCAGATGACCTGATCTCCACAATCACTATTTTTGTTTTCTACATGATTCCATATATGTTATTTCATCATTTTGATGTCTTCACTATTATTCTACAATGTAGAAAATAGTAAAAAATACAGAAAAACCCTTGAATAAATAGTTGTGTCCAAACCTTTGACTGGTACTGTATATGTTAATAGCAATACATCCTGACAAAATACACACTCTCACTGTCCTGCTAATGTGCCTTTCGGAATCTTGTGAACTGTCAAGAAAAGACCGATTACTGATCAAAATGGTTGCCTAATCAGGCCTAGGCTAGATTATTATTATTTCAGAATGGAACAGGCATTCAAATGCAAGGCTTTTTAGAGGTTATTGAAATGATATATTCATTTTTATACACAGTGTACACAACATTAGGAACACCTGCTCTTTCCAAATCAGGCACTAGAATTACTTTAAAAATATGAATGTTTACCAGAAGACAGCCATCCAGAGTTTCCTAGGACCACGTCAACATCCTTTGTCGAATAAACTTGTATTTGCTTCCCTCTAGTTGTTGGCTGCATCATTACATCCATGTATATCACTTCACTGCAACGTTAGGTCAAAGGGGCGGTCCTTAGAAAAACATTTATCCGTCTTGACTGCTTCATGGCACAGACATGGCAAAGCAATTACTGAATTTGTCTCGAGCAGGCAGATCTAAATATACAACTTTCATAGCGCTACGATAAAGATTGCAACCTACACACTCACAAGTTTGTGAGGAAGTCAAACATTTTATGTCAGAGGCAGATAGATACATTGCATGTGTTCAGAATGACAAAATCGAGTCCTTTACATGGTCCTTCTCCCCTTGTCTATAGGAGGGATGAAAGCTGTTTAAATGGCCCAAATGTTGATTTAGACGTTCACACATTTAACAGATTTTGACTATCATTAATATAATAAAGAAGGTGAAATATTTTGGGTAGATATTCCTACATCCGATTATAACTATATATGGACATTTTATGAAGAGTAAAAAGGCTTATTCATTCACAAAAAAACAAAAAAATCCTATTTGTATTGTGTATTAGATCATATGGGTTGAAGTGTTATTTTCTCAGACATAAATAAACAATTCCAGGTGAAAGCCAAAGGTCATAAATTTCTAGGGGCGGAAACATTACTACATTAATAAAATATTGACCTCTTGCTAGATTGATGACTAAAACCACAGCGAAACAGTGAAAAACAGCTGTCTGCTTTAAAGCCTTGAGATAATTGAGATATGAATTGTGTATGTGTGCCATTCAGAGGGTGAATGGGCAAGACAAAATATTTAAGTGCCTTTCAACGGGGGATGGTAGTAGGTGCCAGGCGCCCCAGTTTGAGTGTGTCAAAAACTGCAACGCTGCTGAGTTTTTCACACTCAAGCGTTTCCTGTGTGTATCATGACTGGTCCGGCACCCAAAGGACATCCAGCCAACTTGACACAACTGTGGGAAGTGTTGCATCCCAGTGGAACGCTTTCAACACCTAGTAGAGTCCACGTCTCGATGAATTCAGGCTGTTCTAAGGGGAAAAGGGGGGTCCAAATCAATATTAGGAAGGTGTTCCTAATGTTTTGTACACTCAGTGTATAAAGTTATTGTTATCGTTATAGTTATTGTCTTTGGTGTGGATGTCCCTTAAGACTATTCTTTCCTTGTCTAGACCTGCAGGTCCTGGGGAACGTCGGTCTGTACCGCGCAGTGTGTTTACTACTGTCTGTCATCTGTCTGGTTCTACTGCTCGTCATCATCATCCTCTGTGTCAAATGTGAGTATCATAGACATTCTATTCTAGAATAGTGATTTAGAAACATTTGATAGAACATCTAGCATGTTGGTTTAGATAGCCTTCTATGCAAGAAAGAACTAAACAAATGTGCAATAGGATTCCATTCTCTTATTTTCTTCATTATTCTCTAGTTCCATCCCAGCCTCAGGTCTGTCATGGAACTGAAAAAGGGATTGAGGCTAAAGAGAAGGGGAGTGTGACTGAAAAAGGGATTGAGGCTAAAGAGGAGAGGTTCCAGTCCACTGAGGTGTGCAGCCTGCAGACATGCCAAGCACAATACTTCCAACAACAGAGCCAGGGTGAGTCCACTACTGTAGTGTGTTAGTCTAATGTAACCTATTCAACTATATCGCTCTACATATTGTCGATGTATCGATCTAATGCTTTGAGATGTATTGTACCACTATAATGTTTTCTCTTTGACTTCATACCATGCTAATAATAATGCTAATAATAATGCTAATAATAATGCTAATAATAATAATTGAACCTACATGTATTAATTGAACTACATGTTGTACTTGAAGAGTAATTTCCCTCCTTTCCTCCAGTCCCTGCCTGCCACATGTGTGATGAAGGCTGGCTGCACTTTGAGAGCTCCTGCTACTTCCTCTCCAGAGACAGAATGAACTGGGACGAGAGCAGGGACGAGTGTAAGAAGAGAGGGGCAGATCTGGCTGTCATAACAAACAAAACAGTGCAGGTGGTTCTACTACAATTGTTACTCCTCTCTACCTCTTGTTTCTCTTCTTTGTATAACAGTGACCATACAATGATGATAGCAACGCAACAGTGATTGTATGACAATCATACATAACAGTTGGATTGACGAAGGTTACTAATAGTCCAATAAAAACTGTGCATTCTCCCAGACCTTTCTAACGAAGAAGGGAAACTTGATGTACTGGATCGGCCTGAGACAGAGAACGAGGAACTGGGTTTGGGTCAACAACACTGCACTGGGACAGAGGTGACACAACCGATGATGATGTTTATTGGCCTTCAAGATGGCAAACAGACTTTGTTATCCAGAAATGAAAATAAGTGTAATGTTTTAGTATGGACAGTACTGAGTTGTTACCTTTCCTCTCATTGGTAGTTACTGGTCAGGATCCAACAGACAAGGGGATTGTGGGTTACTGACAGGAAGGGATCCTCCTGAGAGAAGCTGGAGCTCCACATCATGTGACCAGTACAGCTTCTACATCTGCCAGAGGGGGCGCTAAAGGACAGACTTCACCATCTGCCAGCAGTCACCAACCCAGGTCCTGGAGAGCTATACGATGTACAGGTTTTTGTTCCAGCCCAGCAGTAACACATGATTTAGCTAGTCAATGAATCACCTTGATTAGCTGAATCATTTAAGTGTTGTACACCATGTAGGTCAGCAGGGTTAGTGGCCACTGCCATATTCCAACTAAGAAACCTGTCAATACGGATTCTCTTTAGTCTTCCATCTATCATTCAGTCCTATTCCATAGCCTTTTATCCCATGATTACACATCTCTATCAACAGCCTTTTAAACCTTGATTATACACTGTATGACATACGTCTATGTTATTATTCATTCATTAGACATCCAGGTATGACCATTGATGGTAAATATAATCACATTACAGTTAGTTATGCCTTGTGAAGATCAATCAAGTCGGCCTTACAGATTCAGTTAGAATTTGCACTAATGTTAAAGATTAACACGCTATATTGCACTTATTTGCTTGTTTTGCTGAGATATTTTCTATATGTTTTCTTAATGCCTTTGAATGTGATAATGAACTACATGATTATGTGCATTAACCAATCATTATGTTTAAGTATTGATTCACAATCCTGAAAGAAACAAAAGTTTAATATAATTTGTCCCTGTAATAAAGAATCAGTTATTATACTGTCTCATCAAATCTTTCATAAAAAGTGTTCATGTACTTTACTTGGAATGATAAAGTAACATATATGGTCCAAGAAAATTGAAAATGAATCTAGTCTACATTTCAACCCCGTCATACCCATGTACAAATATTTTGTTTTTGACATGTAATACTGCATATATAGTTGAAGTCGGAAGTTTACATATACCTTAGCTAAATACATTTAAACTCAGTTTTTCACAATTCCTGCCATTTAATCTGAGTAAAAATTCCCTGTCTTAGGTCAGTTAGGATCACCACTTTATTTTATGAATGTGAAATAGTAGAGAGAGATTTATTTCAGCATTAATTTATTTCATCACATTCCCAGTGGGTCAGAAGTTTACATACATTCAATGAGTAATTGGTAGCATTGCCTTTAAATTGTTTAACTTAGGTCAAACGTTTGTAGGCCTCCTTGCTCGCACACGCTTTTTCAGTTCTGCCCACAAATTTTCTATGGGATTGAGGTCAGTGCATTGTGATGGCCACTCCAATACCTTGACTTTGTTGTCCTTAAGCCATTTTGCCACAACTTTGGAAGTATGCTTGGTGTCATTGTCCATTTGGAAGACCCATTTGTGACCAAGCTTTAACTTTCTGACTGATGTCTTGAGATGATACTTCAATACTACTTGTGATACTACTTGTTTTACTGTGGATATAGATACTTTTGTACCTGTTTCCTCCAGCATCTTCACCAGGTCCTTTGCTGTTGTTCTGGGATTGATTTGCACTTTTCGCACCAAAGTACGTTCATCTCTAGGAGATAGAACACGTCTCCTTCCTGAGTGGTATGCCGGCATCGTGGCCCCATGGTGTTTATACTTGCGGACTATTGTTTGTACAGATGAACGTGATACCTTCAGGCGTTTGGAAATTGCTCCCAAGGATGAACCAGACTTGTGGAGGTCTACACTGCTTTTAATCAGGGCAAGGTGACTGGAAACATTGTTGGTGATTACATACAGGAGAGGGAGTGCAAAACAACGACGCTGGACAGAGTGGAATCAGGTGTAGCAAAAAGGCAGTTTATTTAAAGCAATATGACTCTGTGAGGAGTCAGCTAAATTAGGCTGCTCAGCCAGAGTTTACAGCAGAATGTATACACAGAATAATGTAGGTGGAGTCTCGTCGTGTTGGTCTTCTGACTGGTCCTGAAGAGTTGGAGGCGGGCCTGCTCTAGCCAGAGTAGGAGCCCCATTGGTGCACAGCAGAGTCCTCTGCTCTTGGCACCCGACCAGTAGAGGGGGGTGGAGTGTGAGTGTACAGTGCTCATGAAATGTTTGTGTGTCAAAGAAGCGTGAGATAGGGGGACTGGCAGTGTCTGCTTTAGGCTCAGGTGTTTCCTGTCTTTGCAGGAGTGCATGCAAGGATCAATGTCAGTGAGATAGTTTGGCACTCTAAGCTCGTTAGTGTTGCAGGATGTTCTTTGTAGTTTACAGGGGAGTATATTTGAGTGGTGGCAGCCATGTGTCCTTCGGATAATCATGTTATTGTACGTAGGCTCTAAACTTGACTGAGGGCACTGGGCCCAGAGTTATCTGAGGACATCCGGTTTAACCAGAGCGTTGGCCTGCTAGTAATGCTTGATATTTGATTATTTATATAACAACATGAAAGAATACAAACAGTGTAGCTATTCCCTTCGCAAGGCAATCAAACAAGCTAGTCTCCACTCGTCTGGGAAGGTTTTCCACTGACCGTTGGAACATTGTTGCAGGGACTTCCATTCAGCCACAAGAGCTTTAGTGAGGTCGTGCACGACCCAAAACAACGGCGCCGCAGAAGGGGCAGACGGAGCGGTCTTCTGGTCAGGCTGCGTAGACGGCACATCGTGCACCGCTCCCGAGCATACTACTCGCCAATGTCCAGTCTCTTGACAACAAGGTAAACGAAATCCGAGCAAGGGTTGCCTTCCTGAGAGACATTAGAGATGGTAACGTTCTTTGTTTCACGGAAACATGGCTCACTTGGGATACGTCATCAGAGTTGGTACAGCCATCCGGCTTCTTCACGCATCATGCTGACAGAAACAAACATCTCTCTGGTAAGAACAAGGGCGGGGGGGGGTGTATGCTTAAAACCTGTTAAGGATAGGGCTGACTACTAATATATGCTATTATTGAATAGAAAACACTCTAAAGCTTCTAAAACCATTCAAATTATGTCTCTATGTAAAGCAGAACTCTCAGGGCATCCATTCTCCCAAACTCTTGACAACAGAAAAGTTGGGCCAACTTTGACGTCATCGCCCCCACCCTTCCCAACCAGCTACAGATCTGGTTACAGTTCCTATCTCTTCAGCGCGATGTCCCCTTTCAGTGGGGTCTCTCATTGTGAGAATCGCGCGCTCCCTCGAGTTTTGGCGGGCTGAAACCTCTGGGTCACTCGAAAATACATGCACTTTCATGCGCACGTCTGGTCCGGAGCTCTCTTTGTTCCAAGATTCACCAAACGATGTAGGTTTGTCTGTTCACGCTAAGGATTGTTTTCTATGTTTAAAACATGCTAAAGCTCGATTCTGCACTTAGTTTGACCAGTTTAGTCGACATATAATATGTAATTTTGAAGTTTTGATGAGCATCCACTAGAATTTTGCCTGCATTTCGACCGGAATTTGTCGTGTTTGATAACCTAAAGACACAGACTTGAAAACCAAACGCAGTTTTTGGTAAGTATAACTTCTTCCACAACTTCTGATCGAAGAACATCAAAGGTAAGGGAATATTTATGTGTTAATTATGGTTTTCTGTGGACTCCGAGATAGAGGAGACATAATGCTAATTTCTGAGCGCCGTCTCATATTATAGCCTAGTGAACGAATTCTGTAACGTTAAAAATAAATGTAACACAGCGGTTGCATTAAGAAGAAGTGTATCTTTCTAACTATATGTAGAACATGTATATTTAGTCAAAGTTTATGATGTGTATTGCTTGTTATCTGACGTTAGCTCCGGCAGATATCATCATTTCTCTGGACATCTGAGTAACATTTTTTTGAACATGGCGTCATTGTAAACAGAGATTTATGGATATAAATGGCATATTATTGAAAAAAACATAAATGTACTGTGTAACATGTCCTATTACTGTCATCTGATGAAGATCTTCAAAAGGTTAGTGAATTATTTTTCTTTTAATCCTGCGGTTGTTGATTGCATATTTTGTTCAACGTGGCTAATTCAAATTAGCTGTGTCTTTGGTGGTGGTTTGACATAAATATGTGCTATGTTTTTGCCGTAAAACATTTTAGAAATCTGACTTGCTGGCTAGATGAACAAGGTGTTTATCTTTCATTTGAGCTATTGGACTTGTTAATGTGTGGAGGTTAAATATTTCTAAGAATATTTTTGCGTTCCATGCGCCACGTCCCAGTTAACGTTGGTTCCCAACTGGGAACCTGAATCTGTAACAGGATTTATTAACGAAACGCTTATGATTACGAGACGTGGTGTGATCATAACAACATACAGGAACTCAAGTCCTTTTGTTCACCTGACCTAGAATTCCTTACAATCAAATGCCGATCGCATTATCTACGACTCTATGTAAACTGGAAACCACATATCCTTAGGCTGCATTTATGTAGCTGGGGCTAATCTGAAAACAAGGCTCCCTAAATTTAATCAACATATCGAATGCGCGACCCGGGCTGGCAAAACCCCAGATCATTGTTATTCTAACTTCCGCGAAGCATATAAAGCCCTTTCCCGCCCTCCTTTTGGAAAATCTGACCACGACTCCATTTTGTTGCTCCCAGCCTATAGACAGAAACTAAAACAGGAAGCGCCCGTGCTCAGGTCTGTTCAACGCTGGTCTGACCATTCGGATTCCACGCTTCAAGATTGCTTCGATCACGTGGACTGGGATATGTTCCGCATAGTGTCGGACAATAACATTGATGAATGCGCTGATTCGGTTTCCGAGTTTATTAGCAAGTGCATCGGTGATGTTGTACCCACAGCATCAATTAAAACCTTCCCCAACCAGAAACTGTGGTTGATGGCAGCATTCACGCAAAACTGAAAGCGCAAACCACTGCTTTTAATCAGGGCAAGGTGACTGGAAACATGAAAGAATACAAACAGTGTAGCTATTCCCTTCGCAAGGCAATCAAACAAGCTAGTCTCCACTCGTCTGGGAAGGTTTTCCACTGACCGTTGGAACATTGCTGCAGGGACTTCCATTCAGCCACAAGAGCTTTAGTGAGGTCGTGCACTGATGTTGGGCAATTAGACCTGGCTCACAGTCGGCGTTCCAATTCATCCCAAAGGTGTTCGATTGGGTTGAGGTCAGGGTTCTGTGCAGGTCAGTCAAGTTCTTCCACATTGATCTCGACAAACCATTTCTGTATGAACCTCACTTGTGCATGGGGCATTGTCATGCTGAAACACGAAAGGGCCTTCCCCAAACTGTTGCCACAAAGTTGGAAGCACAGAATCATCTAGAATGTCATTGTATGCTGTAGCATTAAGATTTCCCTTCACTGGAACTAAGGGGCCTAGCCCGAACCATGAAAAACAGCCCCAGACCATTATTCCTCATCCACCAAACTTTACAGTTGGCACTTTGCATTTGAGCAAGTAGAGTTCTCCTGGCAACCGCTAAACCCAGATTAGTCCGTCGGACTGTCAGATGGTGACACGTGACTCATCACTCCAGAGAACGCGTTTCCACTTCTCCAGTCCAATGGCAGCGAGCTTTACACCAGTCCAGCTGATGTTTTTCATTGTGCATGGTGATCTTAGGCTTGTGCGTGGCTGCTTGGCCATGGAAACCCATTTCATGATGATCCCGACAAACAGTTATTTTGATGATGTTGCTTCCAGAAGCCGCTTGGAACTCGGTGGTGAGTGTTGCAACCGAGGACAGACAATTCTTACACACTACGCGCTTCAGCACTCAGCGGTCCTGTTCTGTGAGCTTGTGTGGCCTACCACTTCACAGCTGAGCCATTGTTGCTCCTAGATGTTCCCACTTCACAAAAACACCACTTGCAATTGACCGGGCAGCTCTAGCAGGGCAGACATTTGATGGAAAAGATGGCATCCTCTGACGGTGCCACGTTGAATGTCACTGAGCTCTCAAGTACGGTCCCTTCTACTGCCAATTTCTGTCTATGGAGATTGTATGGCTGTGTGCTCGATTTTATAAACCTGTCAGCAACGAGTGTGGCTGAAAATAGATGAATCCACTCATTTGAAGGGGTGCCATATACTTTTGGCCATGTGGTGTGTATTCTATCATAAGACAAGAATTAAAGCAATTTTTGTATTATCTAAAGTCTAGCAACCTTGCCAGCTGGCATGCCTGCTAAGCTAGTTAGACAAGCCATTCTAACTTAATTGATAGCCTGAAATGACAAGGTAGCGAGTTACAATGATTTAGCTGGCTAGCTAAAACAAACTTTTTAAAATTGCAAGGTGGCTAACATGACAGAGAAACTTATTGTGACCATTGCACCCAGAACAGGTGCCGGTAGCAAAATGTAATAGAATTCCTAAATTGTTTAGCTGGTCCGCACTCAAAAAAGAGATTTGAGGTACATTTTTTGTATTTATTTCATTCAAGGGTGGGTAGATAGACAAACGTTTCAGCCTTCGTCAGTGTCATCAGCAACCCCTCTGAAGGTGCACTTCTTTACTCCTTGCTGTATTTATTAATCAAGAAGGAATCAACATAGCTTGATCAAATTAATTAACAAACAGTCCTGCCCATCACCGGCAGCTAAAATCAGATGAAACGCTGTGTGTCACTCGACACTCTCTCCTCCTTCACTCATGATACTGTCTTCACACATATCTTTGCTCAGTGGTTCACCAATGAAGGAACCACTTACCATGGAGAATATGGGGGGGAGGGGCATTGATTAGGATGCTGTATACACTTTCATCATGGTTTTCAGGTATTTTTATGGAGTGTGTAGGAGAGACAATATGTGTGTGTCTGAGTGTGTGTTTGCATGTGTGTTTCAAAATGTGTGTGTGCCTCGTATACTATATAATAACAACATAACGATCTGTTTTGTTGTCTTAAACCTCAGATCTATCTTACTTCCTGGTCATCCTCGGGCTCTTCCTGTTCCACATCTAAGCCCAAAGCGCTGTGGCGAATCATCTGCCAGCGTGCCAGGGACTTCCTGTTTCCATTTATCCCACCCCTGTGTTTGGGTCTGATCAGAGGGCTTCCAGGTCCTTTTGACATGTCAGTGTTCTCCATCTCATCCCGCTCCTTGCTCTGGTCCTCATCCTTAGAGAAGGCTTGGATGTAGCGACGCATCTTTTGCACCAGTGGGTCGTTGCGATCCTCAACCCTGCAATGGAGACATTAAGAGAGTCATTATAATTTAAAGCCTGTATATGATGGGGATGGGGAAACACTGTTAACATCACCACACCTAACACAGAGAGTACAGTAATAGGCCAGTTAGATGAAGTGTTGTTGTCTTACCGGAGGTACCACCGCTCCCCCAGGCCGTAGAGCAGTCCACACACCCCCAGCCGGGGCCACAGGCAGCGGGGCAACCTCCTCTCCAACATCAGGGTCGTGGCCACCACCTACACACAGTGAGCAGGGACAAAGGATGTACGGATCATTAGAATGGCACTTATAGGGATGCTGTATACACTTTCATCATGGTTTTAAGCTATTTTTATGGAGTATGTACACATTTTATTTGATGTAGGAGAGACTATGTGTGTGTGCCTGAGTGTGTGTGTGCATGTGTGAGTCAAAATGTGTGTGTGTGTGTGGCACACCTGTGTCCTCCAGAGCTCATCCCTCTCCTGGGCAACTCTCCATTGTGTATCACTCATCATGGCTGTGAGCAGGTTGAGCAGCAATATGTAGGAGACCACAGAGAAGGTGCAGTGCAGCACATGGACAATAGGGGGCGTTGTGATGGTGTGGTCCACTGGCAGGTCTATCAGACCCACACTCAGCTCAAACTGGGAGAACAGCGTGATGGGGAAGGAGCGGTACGCAGGTAGAGAGTCTGGGTCCTGAGTCATATACACCATCCACAGGGCTGGGAGGGAGGGAGGGAGGGAGGGAGGGAGCATAACCAGCAAATAAAAATAGGAATTATATTTGGTTTAATACATTTGTACTATTAATATGGTTTTTGAGTTTCTCTTTTACAGAATGTACTTACAGGTGGAAAACCCTATGAGCACGATGAAGCTCAGCCACATGAACTTGGTCAGGTCTCCAAATATAATCTAGGAGGAAATGAGACAAAACACCACAACAGTTTAATATGGGAATCAAAACAGCAAAACCATACGTTCTACAGTAACGTCATGCTAATGCTTGTGTGTGTGTGCATTCACATGTGTGTGTCTGCTTCCCTTACATACCTTCTGTATCATGATGACGTAAGGCCCCAGCATCTGAAAGCCTCGGGCGAAGAACATGACGTTGCTCCAGCCCAGCACCAGACACACAGCCATGACAACTGTCTCCCCCTGCACCCCACTGACCCTGAACACACACAGCAGCACCACCAGGAACGCATAGGCAATACTGGGGAGGAAACATAGGTTGTTACACAGGTTATAAATGCTACATAGACATGACAAAACACAACAACATCACTAGGTAGGTAATAAATACTACATAGGCACCAAGGTTGACATACAGAATGACATGGAAGGGCCCCCCCAGGGCCGTTTGTCCAAAGTAATGCTTGGCCCCCACTCTCAGCATATCTGGGATCTTAGGGATTGGGAATAAAACAGATTATATTGACAGCCAATAATGTGATCTAATCTACAGTGTAAATATAACTGACATGTAAAACTATTGGGTGATGTATGTTTTACCTCCAGTAGCAGAATAACCAGGGCACCCAGGACACTGATCATCTCTCCTGCCAGACGCAAGTTGTCCCCATAGGTCACATAACTCTCCTACATGGACAGAGAACAGGGCACGTGGATCACAAAGGGTTCATATGAACACCTCTGATTGAGGTTTGCACACAGGCTGTCATATGAAGATGCCTTCATGTCTCCCCCACCTTCAGAGTTTTCTGCACGCGGATGGTTTTGTCCATGTCAGATACAGTGTAATTCTCTGGAGCGTCCTTTAGGGGGCGATACACACAACACAGTGTGAAGGTCCCAATGTACAGGAGGTACAGCAACAGCAACAACCTGTACACAACACAATAATAACATCACAACATTAGACATAAACAAATGGCAGCATCTCAAACACAACATCAGAACATGATCACTGTACAGTGAGGGAAAAAGTATTTGATCCCCTGCTGATTTTGTATGTTTGCCCACTGACAAAGAAATGATCAGTCTAACATTTTAATGGTAGGTTTATTTGAACAGTGAGAGACAGAATATCAACAAACAAATCCAGAAAAACGCATGTCAAAAATATTATAAATTGATTTGCATTTTAATGAGGGAAATAAGTATTTGACCCCTCTTGCAAAACATGACTTAGTACTTGGTGGCAAAACCCTTGTTGACAATCACAGAGGTCAGACGTTTCAGGTAGTTGGCCACCAGGTTTGCACACATCTCAGGAGGGATTTTGTCCCACTCCTCTTTGCAGATCTACTCCAAGTCATTAAGGTTTCGAGGCTGACGTTTGGCAACTCGAACCTTCAGCTCCCTCCACAGATTTCCTATGGGATTAAGGTCTGGAGACTGGCTAGGCAACTCCAGGACCTTAATGTGCTTCTTCTTGAGCCACTCCTTTTTTGCCTTGGCCGTGTGTTTTGGGTCATTGTCATGCTGGAATACCCATCCACGACCCATTTTGAACACCCTGGCTGAGGGAAGGGGGTTTTCACCCAAGATTTGACGGTACATGGCCCTGTCTATCATCCCTTTGATGCGGTGAAGTTGTCCTGTCCCCTTAGCAGAAAATAATGTTTCCACCTCCATGTTTGACGGTGGGGATGGTGTTCTTGGGGTCATAGGCAGCATTCCTCCTCCTCCAAACATGGCAAGTTGAGTTGATGCCAAAGAGCTCCATTTTGGTCTCATCTGACCACAACACTTTCACCCAGTTGTCCTCTGAATCATTCAGATGTTCATTGGCAAACTTCAGATGGGCATGTATATGTGCTTTCTTGAGCAGGGGGACCTTGCGGGCGCTTCAGGATTTCAGTCCTTCACGGCATAGTGTGTTACCAATTGTTTTCTTGATGACTATGGTCCCGGCTGCCTTGAGATCATTGACAAGATCCTCCTGTGTAGTTCTGGGCTGATTCCTCCCCGTTCTCATGATCATTGCAACTCCACGAGGTGAGATCTTGCGTGGAGCCCCAGGCCGAGGGAGATTGACAGTTCTTTTGTGTTTCTTCCATTTACGAATAATTGCACCAACTGTTGTCACCTTCTCACCAAGCTGCTTGGCGATGGTCTTGTAGCCCATTCCAGCCTTGTGTAGGTCTACAATCTTGTCCCTTACATCCAGAGTTTGAAATCTGATTGATTGATTGCTTCTGTGGACAGGTGTCTTTTATACAGGTCACAAACGAATATTAGGAGCACTCCCTTTAAGAGTGTGCTCCTAATCTCAGCTCGTTACCTGTATAAAAGACACCTGGGAGCCAGAAATCTTTCTGATTGAGAGGGGGTCAAATACTTTTTTCCCTCCTTAAAATGCAAATTAATTTATAACATTTTTGACATGCGTTTTTCTGGATATGTTTGTTGACATTCTGTCTCTCACTGTTCAAATAAACCTACCATTAAACTATAGACGGATCATTTATTTGTCAGTGGGCAAACGTACAAAATCAGCAGGGGATCAAATACTTTTTTCCCTCATTGTATGTGTTGTTACCTAAAGTAGTGTTTTCCATAGAGGTTCCACTTGAGACTGACCAATTGCCTAACAGGAGTCACTTCCAGTATCCTCCTTGCCTGAAGTAGGAGATCATCATCAGTTTCCCTGTACTGTATATTACAATGTATCATGTTTGTGTTTTGTAATGTACTGTACCTCTCTCCTCTGGCTGCCCACGATGAGCTCAAGCACAGAACAGTCGTCGTCGGCGACCAAGGAGTCGATCTCTGTGAGGTCATAGAGGTTAGAGGTCAAGGGTCCCAGGTTCCACTGGTTGATTCGCCTCCGATTGACCAGGTGCTGGAAGGCCTGGGAGGGACAGATGTTGTTTTATTTTTTACTGTTCCCATGTCTCCCACTGTCCCCTTCTTTCTATCCCTCTATCCATCCTCACCACAAGGTTGCCCTCCTTGGCAGCCAGTTTGAAGGGTGTTAAGCCATGGTAGTTGGGCACCATGTCCAGTGGCACAGCCTGGTCCAGCTCAACGTCACGTGCCAACAGCAGATCCAACACCAGGCATGCTATAGTCTTATTGGGCTGCAGGACCAGGATGTGGAGCACTGTGTTACCTAGGGGGAGAGAAGGAGATATTAAACTGCTGAAAAATGGAGAAGAGAGAGGAGAGGGGCAGGACGAGGAGAAGAAAGAGGAATGTTTCATACCAATGGAGTCCTGGGCCCTGGTGCTGGCTCCTGCGTTGATCACCATGGAAATTATGTCCTGATTCCCCACACAGGCCGCAAATGCCAGGATGTGCTCACCTAAAGTAAAGCAAACGGAATCAAATAACCACATTTCCCAAAATGCATTTTTCTACTCCTTACAGACCACAAACAATCATCTTACCATAGTAGAGCAGCCCTCCTCTTCTCTTCCTGAAGTACAGGCCTGTGACTCTGGGCGTGGCCACATCTGCCCCTTTACCAATCAGACTGCGGACTAGGTTAAAGTTCTGATTCACCACGGCAATGTGGAGAGGTGTCATGCCTGATTGAGAGCGAGTAAGAGAGAGAGAATATATGATTGTGTGATTAAATATCTGTGTGAGTTTTATGATATTATAGTGTATTTGTGTGTGAGAGTTTATGTACCAAGGAAGAGGTCAGAGGTCATGGGCTCATTGATGAGTTCAGGTGCTCCGTCCATCAGAGCTAAAGCAGCTTCCATGTTATCATTCATAACTGCCACATGCAGCGCGGTCTCCCCCAGAGCCCCTCTCTCAAAGATGTTAGTGGACGCACTGTCCAGAAGTTTCTTAATGCAACCTGCACTGTTCTCTTTGGCCGCAAAAAAGAGAGGGACGCCATTTGTCCTATGGGAGAGAGAGTGTGTTTGCAAGTTAAAATTCAAATGCTGCATTCATAACATATTGTAATTATTAGCATATGACTGGGAAAAATTCACTTGAATGCTCCTCCAGCTGATAATTACTAGTGGGAAACTGTCTCTCATTTCTGAGCGCAGACTTCTCCCACATGCTGAGCACTGATGTCACATTCCACTGGGCACAGACATCAGTTCAACGTCTAATTTTGATTTACATTTGGTTGAGTTGTCAGCTATTGTGAATTCAACAGGAAATCAACAAAAAAATTTGGCCTTGTCATTGGATTTAGGTTTACTTCTTATGGCTGGGGGCAGTATTGAGTAGCTTGGATGAATAAGGTACCCAGAGGTGCCCAGAGTAAACTGCCTGCTACTCAGTCCCAGAAGCTAAGATATGCATATTATTAGTAGATTTGGATAGAAAACACTCTGAAGTTTCTAAAACTGTTTTAATTATGTATGTGAGTATAACATAACTCATATGGCAGGCAAAAACCTGAGAAAAAATCCAACCAGGAAGTGGGAAATCTGAGGTTGGTCGTTTTTCAACTCATTCCCTATTGAAGATACAGTGGGATACTGGTCATGTTGCACTTCCTAAGGCTTCCACTAGATGTCAACAGTCTTCAGAACCTTGTTTGATGCTTCTACTGTAAAGGAGGGGCTCATAAGGGCTCTTTGAGTCAGGGGTCTGGCAGAGTGCCACAAGCTCGTGACACTCGTTCACGTGAGAGGTAGCTCGCGTTCCATTGCTTTTCTGCAGACAAAGGAATTCTCCGGTTGGAACATTATTGAAGATTTGTTAAAAACATCCTAAAGATTGATTCTATACATCGTTTGACACGTTTCTACGGACTGTAACGGAACTTTTTGACATTCCTAGTGAACGCGCTTTGTGAGTTTGGATTTGTTTGCAAAACGCGCTAACAAAAGTAGCTATTTGGACATAAATGATGGACATTATTGAACAAAACAAACATTTATTGTGGAACTGGGATTCCTGGGAGCGCATTCTGATGAAGATCAAAGGTAAGTGAATATTTATAATGTTATTTCTGACTTCTGTTGACTGCACAATATGGCGGATATCTTTTTGACTTGTTTGGTCTCTGAGCGTCATACTCAGATTATTGCATGGTGTGCTTTTTCCGTAAAGCTTTTTTGAAATCTGACACAGAGGTTGCATTAAGGAGAAGTGTATCTAAAGTTCCATGCATAACACTTGTATTTTCATCAACATTTATTATGAGTATTTCAGTAAATTGTTGTGACTCTCTGCAAAATCACCGGATGTTTTTGGAACTACTGAACATAACGCGCCAATGTATACTGAGATTTTTTTATATAAATATGAACTTTATCGAACAAAACATACTGTCATGGCAGTCGTCGGTGGAGGAAGAAGTGGACCAAAGCGCAGCGTGGTGAGCGTACATTTTCCTTTATTATGGAATGATGCCAACAAAACAAAATAAACAACCGTGAAGCTTACGAGGGCTACGCGCCACTAACACAAGTCAACTACCCACACTGAAAGGAGGGAAAAAGGGCTACCTAAGTATGATTCCCAATCAGAGACAACGATAGACAACTGTCCCTGGTTGAGAACCATACCCAGCCAAAACATAGAAATTAAGAAACATAGAAAACAAGACATAGAATGTCCACCCCACATCACACCCTGACCTAACCAAATAAAGAAATAAAACATCTCTCTAAGGTCAGGGCGTGACACATACATGTATTGTGTAACATGAAGACCTATGAGTGTCATCTGATGAAGATCATCAAAGGTTAGTGATTAATTTGTTCTCTATTTCTGATTTTTGTGGCTCCTCTCTTTGGCTGGAAAAATGGCTGTGTTTTTCTGTGACTTGGCTCTGACCTAACATAATCGTTTGTGGTGCTTTTGCCGTAAAGCCTATTTGAAATCGGACACTGTGGTGGGATTAACAAGAAGTGTATCTTTAAAATGGTGTGAAATACTTCTATGTTTGAGGAATTTTAAATATGGGAGTTCTGTTGTTTTGAATTTCGCGCCCTGCACTTTCACTGACTGTTGTCATATCAATCCCAATAGCGGGATCTCAGCCAAGACGAAATGCCCTTATGTTGATGACTTTTTCCAAATCCAATAAGTTTTCCATGTTGATTCAAAATATATCACATAGATAGATTTCTTGGGTTGAAATGAAGTGGAAACAACATTGATTTGCCAAGTGGGATACGAAGGAAATGACCCCGATAGCAGTATTTTTGGCAGTTAAGTACAACAACAAAACATAATTAAAAAAAATACAAATGATTAATAACCTCTTTGAGCTAGGGGCAGTATTTTGATGTCTGGATGACAAGCATGGTCAAAGTAAACTGCCTGTTACTCAGGCCCAGAAGCTAGGATATGCATATAATTGGTCGATTTGGATAGAAAACACTCTAAAGTTTCTAAAACTGTTAAAATAATGTCTGTGAGTATAACAAAACTGATATGGCAGGCAAAACCCGTGGACAAACCATCCAGAAAAAATACATTTTCAGCCCACCATTGATTCCTATGGCTGTCATTTTTAATATGAAGGGAATACCTCCCAGATTGCCGGTTTGGGTTTAGCCAATTTGGGTTTAGCCAATCAGCGTTCTAAGTGAGTTCAAAGCTTTTGAACACAAACAACTCGTTGCTTCCAGGTTACAATTAATATTTTCAGAGTTTCCCACTTGTAATAATATAATATCAACCAATACCGGACAGTCACTGTTATTTTTTACCAACAGGATACTCACCTTTTGTTCTGCAGCAAAAAAGTTTCATCCAGCATCTCTTTCCACCCCTTCCTGTTCTGGAGGCGGAACCTAAACTGTCTCCACCAATGGTTGAGCTCACTTGGAGCAGATCTTGCCAAGGGCGGGGCCATCCTCTCAGATGGTGAGTCTATTTGAAATGGCTGGGAGGAGAGAGACGTGCATGTGTGTGAGAGAAATTGAGTGTCAGAAACAGAGATGTTCTACCACCAGACTTAACTCAGAAAGAAATACATCCTTCTCCTTATGTACTAGGGACTCAAATCAAATCTAGAATGTGTGAGCTGTCAGCAAACTAACTGACAGATCACTCAGGTTTGCACCATTCCACAGACCAGAGGTGAACCTGAAACAGAGGTCCTTATTTCCCCATTAATCCAGGCAAAGGAAGATGTCCACAATAATGTCGTTTTTCTCTATTCTATCCTATTCTAAACAGTTCTGTAAAATGTAAAAGGTAAATACTTATTGTTCCACAAAAAGAATGCCTTTTGCGTCCCTTCGATATTTCAAGTAGAAATTGTGCACCAATATTGCATTTTAAGACCCTGTTATATTAAATGTAGTGCCCTCGACATTTAAAAAATATTTGTTACGTTTTATTTGTTTTAGCAGACGCTCTTATCCAGAGCGAATTAAAGCAGTCAATGCATACATTTTGTACAGAATTCCCCCCATGGGAATCAAACCCACAACAACCCTGACATTGCAAGCGCCATGTACTACCAACTGAGCAACACACGAAATGAACTGATACACTTCGAGAAAACAACCGCTCACATATCCAAGACTGTGTCCCAAATGTCACCCCGTAGTCTATATAGTACACGACTCCTGACCAGAGCCCTATGGCCCCTGGTCTAAAGTGGTGCTCTTTAACAGGGAATAGGGTGCCATCTGGGACACAGCCTTAGAAAGGCCATTCTCTCCTTCTCTTATCGCTTTAATACATACCACATGGAGAATTCAATAAATCAGATTTTTTATATGAATAAAGTCTTGCTAAAGTGCCCAAATTCAGTATTTTGACAATTCCCTCTGTGCCCCCTATGTGACTTCTAGTTAGATTGCTACCCACTTAACCCAAACATTTCTCTTAAGTTTTCGCCAAAGACATTTTTGAAAATAATTATTTCTTTCATGTCTGTCCCTCATTTTAAGGTCCACCCTGTTGTGTGAACTGAACTCTCAATTCAAAATGGGTAAACTGTTTCTTTTAAAATGTTTTTTTTCTTCTGAAGATACATTTGACATCTAATATTCAAGTCATAGTGTAAAAGCAGGTGAGCTGGTTCTACTATTTTTGGCCATTTTATGTGGTTTTGTGGTGGAAAACTAAGTGGGTCAAGCTCAACACGCCAACACTATTACCCATAGGTAGACAGGATAGAAATGTTTGGACAATTACACTTTTATTGTGAAGCTTGTATTTAATTGCCACTCCCTGTTGCAAACAACAAGCTTCAGTTCTGCCTGTCACAAGGGGATTGATTAATGGCTGATTTAAGATGAAATCATCAACCCTGTTACTTTGTCAACCCTGTTACTTTATTTGGCACTTATTATAGTATTTTTTATTTTATTTTACCATGGCAAAAAAAAATGAGATGGCAAAAAAAAATATTATGACAATGTTAACATTTTGCGAAATCACTTTTTAAAAATCAAGTTGTACTTCTCAAAAGGCACCGAATTGGTGGAGTGACTCACTTACCTTTTACAGAAGAAAACAGTTAGTCCTTTACTCCTAATTGACAGTCAGGTACTAAGGGAACATGCAACATCAAGCTGACTTGAGAAAGAGAAGGATTCACAGGTGGGGATCTTTATATATGGAGAGGAGGTCAAGAGAAGGGGAGGAGGTCAAGAGGAGGATGGATGTCAGAGAGAGGAGAGAGGAAGGGGGAGGGATTTTCAGCCCCTGCATCGCCCCCATGTAAAAAATGTCAACATCATGACAGTCAACACTTTTTGGTATTTATTCTCAGTGAACCGTTCAGATAACTGGTTCGAAAGTCGTCCACCTTTCAATTGTCTCAATGCTGGTGTGTAATCAAAAAGCTTATATTGAGGTGAGCTTGTCTACCTGGACAAGTATCTGCTGATTCAGCTGTACGATCCTATAGACACCTTACCTGTCAGGTCTATAGAAACTAGTTTTGACTGGCTGTGATCTAGTTCAATCTACACTGAAACAAATAAATGTTCTTAAATGGTTCTTCTTTAGCTCTAAAGGTTCCTTGGAGAACTCTTGCCTGATAAAGAACCTTTGAGTTAAGTGTAGGGTTCTTGACATGGCATCTACAGTTCTTCGGAATTCTAAAAGGTTCTTGAATTGTTTGGAAACCTGCAGATGTGTCCCTTTCATAGCACACAGCAAATTGGCCAGTGTTAACTAGTGTTGAATTTTCAGTGTAACATTTCTAGGGTTGATTCAAAAGTTACATTAACACTGTAGAGAGTTACATTAACACTCAGTGGCGTAAAATAACCCCAGTGTTGGTGTTAATAACCAGAAATATAACCACGCCTGTCATTATCATATTTTCCAGCATGCTCTATTGAAGACAGAGTTTTTTTTAATAGTTTTTTTCAAAATGTATGTTTTTTATGTACATTGATTGATTAATTCATCTTATGCTACTCAAATATAAATAACATACATTTTTATGAACTATTCCAATCTCTTACTTGGACTTATTGCACCCGTTACTGAAAGGGTTGTTTCAGTTTAAATGTTTAAGGCAGTCTCATATCTTAGTCTTCCCTACCCTAGCGCTGTCAGTCATTCTGAATGCAGGTTGGGGGTGACTAAAATATTCCAGTTGTTGTATATCCCCACTCTGGCTGGATTTCAATAGGAATTACACATCACTTTGCAAGTCAGCATAATGTAAGTTTCAGGCCACTGTATTAGGGTAAAACTAGGCCCTCAAAATAAGGCCTTATGAAATAGGTAATCTATTTTTTTTAACAATGACAACACTTAGAATCTCACTTGGTGAAGGCCACAGAACTGAAAATGATTGAATACAACAGCCACGTCTCGGTCACTAGCAAACACAGTCATGGGTGGTACTGGTAAGTAGTGATGTTACCTTTAAAACCGGAGCTCTGAGGAATGCATCAAAATCGCTAATCAGCTACCTTCAAAGCGGTGTACCGATGCTTGTATCACTTTATCAGAAGTACTTTATCAAAGACACCCAAAGCATTGTTTGGTCACGTGTTTTTTCAACCCGTGTGTTGCAGAAATGCGAGATCCCACTGATTTCTCGGTGGTTTGGGCTCTTTTGTTGATTCCAAACTGTTTTCAAACATTGACCTCTTCTGGACACCGTACTTGCAAATATAGTTAGGATTTTGTACCAAAATGTTCAGCTGATCGGTAGCTTAGCAAGTAGAGTAGGGAACTATGGAACATTCATGGATGTGAGGGTATGAGGTTGAATCCTGTTGTAGGCACATTAATTAGAAAATAGTTTTATTTGAAACCACACTTTCTGTGCTGTTGTTCAAATCATTTGTTTTGTTTAAGATAGTTTAAGCTTCTGTCTTAAGCATCCTAAATAAAGCAGATTCAGTTTTTGAAAACAGGGAACCATGATGTAAGATGCAGACCTGGGATTCCAACTGATTATAGGCTACTAACGCCAAGGATTTACCGCTAGGGTGGCTACTTTGAAGAGAATGCCATGAGTTTGAAAAGCTGTCATCAAGGCTAGGGTGGCTACTTTGAAGAATCTCAAATTTAAAATATATTTTGATATGTTTAACAGTATATTGGTTACTGCATGGTTCCATATGTGTTATTTCATAGTTTTGATGTCTTCACTATTATTCTACAATGTAGAAAATAGTAAAAATAAAGAAAAACACAAATGAGTAGGTGTGTCCAAATTATTGACTGGTATGGTAAATTATGGCGACACTTTATGATGTTTTTTGTCGTTTTGGACTTCGGTGAGTTTATTTTCAGCTGTTCGGGCACGCCAAACGTTTCTGAAGGCAAGCTGAAGTCCGGAGCCGAAGTCTACGCCCTTTCATTGGTGATTGGTCAACAGTAGGGATTCTTCAATAAACTCTTTGTTGTCGTTCAACATGAACCTTTAGCTCCCACTTCCCTATTGTGTGATAGTTATTTGTAATGGCTGTCAATGGTTTTACATTTGTTCTTAACTGACTTGCCTAGTTAAATAAAGGTTAAATAAAAAATAAACAAATAAAATAAAACATGCCTACATGCCCCCCAAAATATATTTTTTATTCTAAAATACTTTGAATGATAAAGAGACATTTTAATAGGAAAAAATTGTTTAGCCCCCAAATGTGGGGGAGTGTAGGTGGGTAGAAAAATAAATACAAAACCCCCCAGATCAGCCAAACATAGGTCACAGGATGGAACTCACCACAAATGAACCATAGGGAACCAGGAATATGACAGAATCGAGAAAACAGAAATATACTGTAGAGTGAAACCACCTTATCTGAGGGCTGAGAGCATTTGATGTATTATAGAAATGAGAACAAGTAGTGAATAATCGAGAATACACAGTTACAATCAGTGGTGTTAAGTAAAAATACTTTAAAGTACTACTTAAGTCATTCTTGGGGGTGTCTTTACTGTACTTAACTATTTATATTTTTGACTACTTTTACTTTTACTTAACCACATTCCTAAAGAAAATAATGTACTTTTTACTCCATAAATTTTCCCTGACACCCAAAATACTTGTTACATTTTTAATGCGTAGCAGGACAGAATTTTTTTTCAATTCACTCACTTATCAAGAGAACATCCCTGCCTCTGATCTGGCGGACTCACTAAAAACACATGCGTTGTTTGTAAATGATGTCTGAGTGTTGGAGTATGCCCCTAGCTATCCGTAATTTAATTTAGTTTGTAAATGATGTCTGAGTGTTGGAGTATGCCCCTAGCTATCCGTAATTTAATTTAGTTTGTAAATGATGTCTGAGTGTTGGAGTATGCCCCTAGCTATCCGTAATTTAATTTTGTTTGTAAATTAAATGATGTCTGAGTGTTGGAGTATGCCCCTAGCTATCCGTAATTTAATTTAGTTTGTAAATGATGTCTGAGTGTTAGCTGTCCATAATTTAATTTAGTTTGTAAATGATGTCTGAGTGTTGGAGTATGCCCCTAGCTATCCGTAATTTAATTTAGTTTGTAAATGATGTCTGAGTGTTGGAGTATGCCCCTAGCTATCCGTAATTTAATTTTGTTTGTAAATTTTGTTTTTAAATGATGTCTGAGTGTTGGAGTATGCCCCTAGCTATCCGTAATTTAATTTTGTTTGTAAATTTTGTTTTTAAATGATGTCTGAGTGTTGGAGTATGCTGTCCGTAATTTAATTTTGTTTTTAAATGAGCTATCCTAGCTATCCGTAATTTAATTTTGTTTGTAAATGATGTCTGAGTGTTGGAGTATGCCCCTAGCTATCCGTAATTTAATTTTGTTTGTAAATGATGTCTGAGTGTTGGAGTATGCCCCTAGCTGTCCGTAATTTAATTTTGTTTTTAAATGATGCCGCCTCGTTTGAATTTGAAGTGATTTATACTTTAACTTTTGATACTTAAGTATATTTAAAAAAAATACTTGTAGACTTTTTCTCAAGTACTATTTTACTAGTTGACTTTAACTTTTACTTGAGTCATTTTCTATAAAGGTATTTAGACGATTGGGTATGACGATTGGGTACTTTTTCCACTACTGGTTACAATGTAGAAGAGTCACGCTGATTGAATAGAATGGGACAAACACAGCAAGAGTTGCATGGCTTGAGCTATTGCAGTGGCTATTTTAGCATGTACATTTTGGTGGGATAAAACAAATGTTAAGTGGGATGCATGCCAGAAAAGTCACTACACAACACAGCACTAAACAATACATTAATTGCACTATAACGGTGACAAACGGTGCCCACAAAAGCTGTCCCAACAGCAGTCCCAACATCTTACCACCGCTACACCTGGCTATCAGAGGAGCCTTGTCTGGCAGCGAAATGGTTCATTCAGCCTCATTTACTGCCTTTAAAAAAACATAGCTGATATGGCTGACTGGCTTAAACAAATGTGGTTTCTAATGACAATTGAGATGTACAAACTATGGCATAAGAGGACAACAAGCGGATAAGAGGCAATCTGTAATTTCTATTAAGAGATTAATGAGCGAGCTAGGATGGACGTAGTCAATATAACTATTCGTTTAGCACTTTTGAAATGTACAGCGACAGAATTCAGAACATGGGCCGTTCTTATTGTGTTCTCCCTGTACACCAAGTCAGAACCGTAGGATAAATAAATGGGTCATATAAGCAGACAATGAAAGCTCTTTCAAATTCGATGAATACATTTCTATAAAACAGGTTATAGGCTACAGGTGCACCACCAAGTCAGACCAGCAGGCAAAATTAAGAGGGATAAATCGACCAAATTGTTAGGGTGAGGCACATGAGCTACTAACAGCTCACTACACAACATACACTTAGTATTACTTTCATAGCTACAGTATACATATCTCCCTGGCATATTACATAATTTATGTACTCACCTTGGTGTGCTGTGCTCACTTGAACAGGAAGGGGGCGCGGTGGTCCTTCGTGGGCAAATTTTGTCATCAAAGTCTGCCATTCTCTGGATTTATGGTGCTTTCAAAACAACTGGGAGCTTCGAAAAAACAAGGTTGAATTATGATGACGTCATTGATCTTCAGGTCATAGCTCTAGAAAGAGGCCGGACTTACAATTCCGAGTTGGATGACCGTTCAAAACGTATTTTCCCAGTCAGAGCTTGTTTATTCCTGACTTCCCAGATGTCTTGAACTCACTGAAGTCAAGTTTTTTGCAGTTCCGAGTTAACAGTTGTTTTGTGCGCGGCACAAATCATGCTTCATTGACAGCATGGCCGATGTTGAATGATAATCATTTTAAACTTGGAAAAGAGCCCTTTAAGCTCAGATTTGCGACCACACAGCCACTGTCACTGATTCCTTCCAAACCATTCATTGTTGAATTTGAGATTTCCAACTTGTTGTGTAATGTTTATGCCCAATGGCCGATGAGCACCGATACGTTTTATCTATAATTCCTCTTCATTATTTCTCTTCCTATAAAAAGGATTAAAAAGGATTTGTCAGTAGATTGTCGACTTGATTCATGATGATAACTTCTAGCTAAGATTTTGAAAGTATGATGTTGACATGATCAGTCCAATCAAAGCTACTGTACATGTACATATAACGTGATTTGACGTCATCTTACCGGTAGCCAATGACCTTGAGCCTTCTTGGATGGGCACTTCTAATGTAACTCAATGGCAGCACCCAAGAAGCTAGAATTTCTAAGTCTACCCTTAGACTTCGCGGTGACGTAGTGTCCTCATGAGTGACAGAACACCAATCACGGCGCAACATTCCGTATTTTCGTATTTTCTGCTGGCTTGCCCCACCACCACAGAGAGCACTGAGCCAGGCTGAAACACCTGCATTTTGGAGCTGACTTACTGAAGAAAACAAAAAATAGACCATGTTTGTGTGCAGCTTTATTAACTCAATGATATATAATTTTTTACATTATTTGCAAACTAACTCTGTTGTTTTTGTCGCACCGCTTTGCTTTATCTTGGCCAGGTCGCAGTTGTAAATGAGAACTTGTTCTCAACTGGCCTACCTGGTTAAATAAAGGTGAAATAAAATAAAAAATAAAATATGTGACACATTAATGCCAAAATAACATGCAAAACAGGCAAGCCCCAAAAAATAAAACATTTATTTGTATTTATTTTTTGCTAAAAATGTGGGGCAGTTTCTTAACTTTGATGTTAAAATATCTAGTGTTACGATATAAACATTTCAATTTGTCATTGTTGCTAGCTATCTGGCCATCCAGAATCACAACAAGACACAGACCTCTGCCCCATGTGAAGCGTGCACATCGTTTTCGTGACATTGTCTGCTAACCCATCTATGACATGTAGTATGTTTTTCCTATTAAAAAAAGATGGTACATTTGGTTTCTTACCATCCAAACCTCTTATACAGTAAAGCACATATTCTAAACTGAATGTCATACAGTATTTTTATGTCCACATATTTGATGACCATCTATTATACATAACAACCCAAACACCCAAAACACTTTCCAAATGCCATGGTTTGGTGTGTGTATTCAGGTGTTTGTGTGTACCATGTATAGGTCATGAGTAACATGTTGGTTACCCACAGCATGTTAAAGGGTTTCAATGAAGGGTTTACATCAGACAGGCCTGGGTAATGGTTCTGACTGAGCCAGTCATCTTGTGTTGTCTCGGTAATAGCTATTTATAGCGCCTTGCAGAGAGACACTGGAGTGCTGCCATATAGACCAGTGGTTTCAAATGTCACAATGCCTTTATTTATGCACCATAACAAGGTTCCATTGCAGTGTGTGTGTGTGTGTGTGTGTGTGTGTGTGTGTGTGTGTGTGTGTGTGTGTGTGTGTGTGTGTGTGTGTGTGTGTGTGTGTGTGTGTGTGTGTGTGTGTGTGTGTGTGTGTGTGTGTGTGTGTGTGTGTGTGTGTGTGGTTTCGGACTGGCTCAGTAGGGGAGACCAGGGGTTGGTTGTCTCACGGGCCAATTCATGTTAGCATGACAAAACATTGAGGTGAGGGGAATGTATGTGTTTTTCATAGATGAAAGTAAAAAAGTAATATATATATTGTTATTTTCTTTGTAAATGTTTAAATTATGGGAGTATCCATAAATAATTATGTTTGTTGAACAGAGAAAAGGGAGAGCTATGTTTCAAACCAATTTATGAGTTCCTAGGTCAAGCCATGTGGTAAGTAATATCTTAACTAGCATTAGTGTTGCCTCTCTCTGACACACATATTTTTCCTGTCACGCACCCACACACGCACATACACACATACATATACATACATGCATACACACACATGCACGCATACATACACAAATGTACTAAAAATTTTATTCTCAAGGCATAAAATGCTGTATTTTGTTCAATTAAAGAAAGGCTTAGCTATTTCTAAGGCTGTTTGTTATTTTTCTTCATTTCCTGATACAAAAGGAATAAGTTACTAGTGAACATTGTGACAACCAACCCAGCGATTGGGCTGGTTGTCACAAGTGGACAGTGTGTTTGATGATTTATAACTCCATGTTGGAGTTAAAAAGGGTAAAAATGGTCCTCATTTTAATCCAAGATCTTAGTCTTTATCCTAATATTGAAAAGAGTCTTGTAAGATATACTGGTGCTGAGAAATAGACATGAGAGTAAGAAGTGCGACAACCAACTCCGGTCTCCCCTACACATGATAACCTTGGGAATATTTTGCAGAACAGGAACAAGGGGTTGAGACTGAGAGGAGTTTTTCTTTTTTACTTTAAGTCTCTGGTTGAGTCATTTATATACAGATATTGGATCTTAATTTGATGATCAGGTGAAATGGACATGGTGGTTGTGCAAGAGGCCCTCAGGTCAGATCCTATCTGATGCCACCAGATCTGGGAGACAGGTGTCTTGTCCTCTCTCTAATGCTGAAGTCAACAGATCTCCAACAGATTCAGGTGAAATGTGCTAATCTGTCTATTCCTATCAGACATGGGGGAACATGAAGTTCATTCTGTTTGATGGAAAGGTTATAGTGTGGATACTTTTCTGTTTTATCTCAAATAGGTTTACGGTTTAGAGTTAGGATTTCAGCTGTAAGTGCAATGTATCACCGAAGTATTTCTTTATCTACTTCTCCAGAGTCAGATAAGCTCACAGATACCATTTCTGTCAATCCAGCATGACTTCTGCCACGTTCAAAACAACTGGAACCTCGGTACTGGAAAATATCAGACTTCCGTGAGTTCAACACAACTGGGAACTCAAAAAAATAAATTTGGAGCAGTCATCTAACTAGGAATTCCAAGTTGGGAACTCTGGCCTCTTTCTAGTGCTCCGACCTGAAGATCACTGACGTCATGATTCGATCTTGTTTTTTTCCGAATTCCCAAAAATCACCGTAAATCCAAAGAATGCCGGACTTTGATGACAAAGCTTCATGAAAAAAGTTGCCCACAAGAAGGATCGCCATGCCACCTACCTATTCAAGTGAGCACAGCACAACGGAGTCCAGAAATGTATTGCATGCTGCTGCATATATGATGTAATATGCCAGGGAGATATGTATACTGTAGCTAAGAAAGTAATACTAAGTGTATGTTGTGTAGTGAGTTGTTAGTAGCCCATGTGACTCACCCTAATAATGGGGTCCCTTTTCCCCTCATAACTTAGCCTACTGTTCTGACTTGGTGGTGCACATGAAGCTTATAGCCTGTTTTAGAGAAATGTCTTCATCAAATATTGTAAGAGCTTTCATTGTCTGCTTATATGCCCCATTTATTTATCCTACGGTTCTGACTTGGTGTACAGGGAGAATACTGTAAGAATGGCCCATGTTCTGAATTCTGTCACTGTACATTTTAAAAGTGCTAAACAAATAGTTATATTGACTACGTCCGTCTTAGCTCGCTCATTAATGTCTTAATCAAAATTACGGATAGCCCCTTATCCGCTCACCACTCTCTTATGCCATAGTTTCTACATCTCAATTGTCAGTAGAAACCACATTTGTTTAAGCAAGTCAACCATAACAGCTATGTTTTAAAAAAAGGCAGTGAATGAGGCTGAATGAACTGTTTCGCTGCCAGACAAGGCTCCTCTGATAGCCAGGTGTAACGGTCGTAAGGATTCCCTGCATGGTGCTGAAAAGAAACAGTGCCCCAATAGTTTGTGGGCACCGTTTTCACCCTTATAGTGCAATTCATTTATTGCATAGTGTTGTGTCGTGACTTTGCTGGCAATTTGTTTTTGAGTTTGCATCACCAAGATTTACATGCTAAAATTGCTACTGCCCCCTGGTGATTAAACAGTTTTTATGCATAAGACACATAACAGGCTTAATGCAGTGATTTAAATAAAATCATATTCTTTATTTTACAAATTTGCACAATAGTGGAATAGTGGTGAACACATAAAAATAAACACACTTACTCAAGTGCACACACACACACACACACACACACACACACACACACACACACACACACACACACACACACACACACACACACACACACACACACACACACACACACACACACACACACACACAATCCCGATTTATGACACTGTTTGAAGGCTGACAATCTGTGGGTTGTCAAAGGGTTCGAACACACCTTATCTGAGGCTTTCTTCAGGGAGGGACGTTCCCCCAGAACCCTGGTAGTGTGGACACCATTGGAGATGTGAAGATGGATGAAATGAATGTTACTGTGTGAATTAAACTGTCATGTTACAAATGTTGATATGTTTTATTGTACTCTAAGTGCTATGGATTTATTGTGTGATTTTGCTAGCCGGACGGTGGATAGTTCAAGGAGGAGCGACACAGAATGGTGACCCTCCTCAGTTGATGGGGATTTCTTCACGCACGCGCACACACACACTCCTCATACAGCATACACACATGAACATTAACACAAACAGACCCAGAATACTCACGAAGCATAACATCGCCTTCCTTACTTCGATGGGCAATCAGATCACACATAGTCCAGTTAAACCATTTCACATTCACAATGCTCAAATGACCCAGTGACTTTATCTATAAAAAAAGGAATGTGAACTGTGAAATATACACAGATTGGGGTGCTGCTCAATGGTGGGTGACTCCATTCTGCCACGACGTAAACTACAACCCCATTTCTTGAGTCAAATGGAATAATCCCCATAAAAGTGACCAGGCTAGTGACTGATGGGAAAAACCATTGGCTAATGTTTAGTCAACAAGGGTTGCCATTTTCTGATTTCAGTACAGATGATGTGATGTAGCTTAACAAATAATCATGAACAGTGTTCATGATGTCAACATTAATCAGTAAAATCAGTTTTGATTGTCTATGCAATTGCTTGTGACGGGAGATCCCTATGTTTGGGTAAAAATGACATTTTCACTGTTTTCATTTATTGAGGGTGGTGACACGAGTGAAAGAGGGAGGGACAGTAGTGAGACAACGTGGGAGGAGTGAGAGAAAGAGATGAGGAAGAGAGAAGTAGAGACTGGCAACGAGAGAGTTGGTAACAACAGCAAACAAGTGAAATAAAACACATTTTTTAAGACTTTTCCCCTTCAAATCTTCCTGTTCCTCCTCAGCAACTCTCCTCCCAGATCTTACATTGCCTTGGACTACAGCTCCAATAGTGCACCTCTCTGTTACTTCCTGTGAAGCTCTCAGGTGATAGGTGGGTTCTAGACCTCCACCTGACCCTGGGTGAGGTGAGTTCTGAGCTGCTGGGCTGCATTGGTGATCTTCCTCTGGTGTCCCAACAGGTTCACCCCCAGGTTCTGCACATCCCTGAGGGAAGGAGAGAAGGAGAGAGTTCAGAAAAGTATCCATTGCTTATAAAAGCATGATTAGCATTTTGTGAAAATAACTTTCTTGATATTGAAATGGAAGCCCAGGACTCACTCCATGGTTAGCCTGCTGACTCGGTCCAGTGTGTCCAGATGTGCCCTCTCAAACTGGTCCTTATACCTGTCCATCCTTAATGCTGTCAGCCACTCACTGACCGTCACCACCGACGACAGGTCTGTGGGGGTGGGGCTCAGCAGTGGCTGGGTGGAGCTTGAGTTGGAGAGGGAAAGATCGAGAGCGAAAATGATTGGCCTAACATAGCAATGATTCAATTCATTTACATGATAACGTAATACATGCTCTCCTAAGATCACTGTTTGGGAATGTGATCCGTTACGTCTGCTGTGTAAAATATGTGAGAAATGCAGATGGGAGGTGTAGTCTCACCGGGGATGCTCTGCCTTGAGGGAGGCAGGGTGTCGTATGAGCCTGTCCAGGGAGGAGAGGAGGGAGTCAAAGCCTAGCCGGTCGCCCCTCTCAGCCTGCCAACACTGCAGCATCAGGGAGTGGAGCGCTGGAGGACAGTTATGGGGGGCTGGGAGACGGTACTGGTCTGCCACCACCTTCATTACCTGTATTATAGGGAGGGAAGAGAGAGAAGGTAGGGGAGGGGAGAAGAGGAACAGGGGCAGGGAGAGGGAGAGAGGCAAAGGGAGAGAGAGAGGCAAAGGGAGAGAGAGAGGCAAAGGGAGAGAGAGAATGTAGGGGAGGGGAGAAGAGGAACAGGGGCAGGGAAAGGGAGAGAGGCAAAGGAGAGAGAGAAGGTAGGGGAGGGGAGAAGAGGAACAGGGGCAGGGAGAGGGAGAGAGGCAAAGGGAGAGAGAGTGGCGAAGGGAGGAAGAGCAAGGAGAGAGAGAGAGGGGGAGAGAGAGAGAGAGAGAGAGGGGGAGAGAGAGGCAGAGAGAGGGGGAGAGAGAGGGGGCAGAGAGAGGGGCAGAGAGAGAGGGGGGGGAGAGAGGGAGAGAGAGAGAGAGAGAGAGAGAGGGGGAGAGAGAGAGAGAGAGGGGGAGAGAGAGGCAGAGAGAACGGGGAGAGAGAGAGGCAGAGAGAGAAGGGGAGAGAGAGAGGGGGAGAGAGGCAGAGAGAACGGGGAGAGAGAGGGGGAGAGAGAGAGGCAGAGAGAGAAGGGGAGAGAGAGAGGGGGAGAGAGGCAGAGAGAACGGGGAGAGAGAGAGGCAGAGAACGGGGAGAGAGAGAGGCAGAGAGAGAAGGGGAGAGAGAGAGGGGGGAGAGAGGCAGAGAGAACGGGGGGAGAGAGAGAGGCAGAGAGAGAAGGGGAGAGAGAGAGGGGGAGAGAGAGAGGCAGAGAGAGGGGGGAGAGAGAGAGGCAGAGAGAGAAGGGGAGAGAGAGAGGGGGAGAGAGGCAGAGAGAACGGGGAGAGAGAGAGGCAGAGAGAACGGGGAGAGAGAGAGGCAGAGAGAGAAGGGGAGAGAGAGAGGGGGAGAGAGGCAGAGAGAACGGGGAGAGAGAGAGGCAGAGAGAGAAGGGGAGAGAGAGAGGGGGAGAGAGAGAGGCAGAGAGAGGGGGGAGAGAGAGGCAGAGAGAGGGGGAGAGAGAGGCAGAGAGAGGGGGTGAGAGAGAGGGGGCAGAGAGAGGGAGAGAGAGAGGGGGGGGCAGAGAGAGGGGGAGAGAGAGAGAGAGAGAGAGAGAGGGGAGAGAGAGAGAGAGAGAGGGGGAGAGAGAGAAAGAAGGAGGAAGTGTATTAGTAACCATCTGGATGTTAACAAGCTGCCCTATATAGAGAGGTCCCATCAGTACAGAGGGACTTAGAGATGATTAACCATTCTGTTCAGCTGTCAGTGTGTTTAGTCTCTGTTTGGCTCTCGCTTAACCCTCCCACAACTCACTTCCTGATTGCTCATGTCCCAGTATGGCCGCTCGCCATATGACATCACTTCCCACATGAGCACTCCGAAGCTCCAGACATCACTAGCTGAGCTGAACTTGCGATGCTGGAAGGCCTCCGGGGCTGTCCACCTGACAGGAATCTTACTGCCCTGAGAGGAGAGAGAGGGATGAGTGGTTGAGAGAGGAGAGGGATGGGGATGAGTGGTTGAGGACTGTGAATGTTGTGATCTTCTATTAACATAAGTAGTCTTTTAGAATGGAAATACAAGACTAATCATCATCAAACAAACACAGAAGCATATCAACAGGAAAACTCAATTTCCAAGCAGCATGTACCAGTGAGGCAGTGTAGGTGGGCATGTTATGGTCCAGACCCCTCATGAGCCGCGACAGCCCAAAGTCAGACACCTTACACACCAGGTTAGAGTTGACCAGCACGTTCCTGGCAGCCAGGTCCCGGTGGACAAAGTTCCTCTCAGAGAGGTACCTCATCCCAGCCCCAACACCCCTCACCATCCCTACCAGCTGGAGAACACTGAACTGGTCCTCATTTTCCTGGGGAGTGAGAGAGATGGAAAGATAGAGAGAGATAGATTATTGTCAGTTATTGTAATATAATGTACTGTTTTCTCAGTCTCACCCTGAGGAGTTAGTTATTGTGTACATGGGAGTACAATGTAGTCTAACGTTGTGTAGATGGGAGTTGTAGTTCTTTGTCTAACAATGTGTAGCTGTTGTAGCTCTCACCCTGAGGAAGGCATCTAGTGGTCCATTCTCCATGAACTCAGTGATGATCCTCTCTGGTGGGTTGTGGGTGACCACCCCTTCCAGCTTCAGCACGTTGGGGTGGTCAAACTGTCCCAGCACCCCCGCCTCGGTCATAAACACTGCCTTCTCTCTGTCTGTCACGCCCCAGCGCAGCGTCTTCACCGCCACCAGCACCTCCCTACGACCCAGGGGCCGGTAGCGCCCCCGAGACACCTCCCCAAACTGGGCTGGAGGGGGTGGGGGAAAGGGTGGGAGAGAGAGAGAGAGAGATATTATGAGTTGAGTTTGGACCCAGCTTGACTCCTGGCCCAACTTATGAGCTATGAAAACACCTGACAAGCTTTTTTACAGAACTATCCCTGTAAGCATGGATCAAACCAGGACTCCTACCTGCACCAATCACTTCTTCTATCTTAAGGTGAGAGGGGTCGATCTCACGGGCAAACTCCTTGACCGCCTCACTGGGGTCCTCATAGGTGGAAGGGTCTACGTAGTACTTCACCCCCCCTGACAGAAGGAACACACAGAGCAGGGATGGCTGTAGTGAACCAGTACAACTACAAAATAGGGCCTGTGGAGTGTGTTGATGTACAGTATTTGGCCCTAGACTTGGACATGTCTGGGTCAAGCCATGCTGTGTGACATGCTGCGTGATGGCAGAACACTGAGCCCAGAGGGATAATGGCTCAATAAAAACATACTGCGTTTGTACAAGCAGAACATGTATTTCTTCCTCTCCTCATCTTTCTCCCTCCTTATCCCTCTCCCTTTCCTTGCCCACGTCTTTTTCTCTCTGTCTCTCTACAGATGTCTCATGCTGTCCACTCTCTCTTCTTCTCTGTCTTTCCCTCCCCTCTCCTCATCTTTCTCCCTCCTTATCCCTCTCCCTTTCCTTGCCCACGTCTTTTTCTCTCTGTCTCTCTACAGATGTCTCATGCTGTCCACTCTCTCTTCTTCTCTGTCTTTCCCTCCCCTCTCCTCATCTTTCTCCCTCCTTATCCCTCTGCCTTTCCTTGCCCACGTCTTTTTCTCTCTGTCTCTCCACAGATGTCTCATGCTGTCCACTCTCTCTTCTTCTCTGTCTTTCCCTCCCCTCTCCCCCTCTTTCTCCCACAAGCCCTTGGGGTTATGATGGTAATGGGCATTTGACACGGTCACTACTTCCATTCTCCTCTATAACACAGTGCAGAGGCATCCTCTGCACCAACATGTCAACAACACCATAGAAGTAGCATATACTGTATGTGCAGCTGAGAATATTACAGACAGAATGGTAATAATAGCCATCATACACCCTGACTCACCTTTGTGGCTGATGTACCTCTGGAGTCTGTCACTGTAGGGGCTCTCCCTCCTCTTACTGAGTAAAGACAACAAACCAGTGTTTCAGAACATTGCACTGTGTGTGTGTGTGTGTATGACATGACCATGTATGTGTGGATAGGAGTTAAGGACACACTCACCTGCGGAACACAAAAACGACCACTATCGCCACAATGACCAGGAGGAAGGCTGCCCCGCCCATCACAGAACCAACCAATAGAGGGAGCCGATTCTGGATCTGCTTAGAACTCCCCTCTGAGAAAGAAAAAGTGAGAAGCAGAGAGCGATTTAGAGGGTGTGTTTCACTGTGTGTGTATGTGAGTGTGTGTGTGGTGCGTGCATTTTTGTGTGAGTTACCCAGAGCCAATGTAGTGAAGTAGATAGTATGACTGTAGGGGCCATAGCCCCTCTCGTTGCGGGCCCTGATCTGGAAGGCGTAGATGGAGCCAGGAGCCAGATAGTTGACGGTCACTGTGTTGGTCTCACTGAACACACTCACTGCACTGTCCTCATCTGAACCCTGGGAGAGAGGGGGAGGGAGGGAGGGAGAATGGTTCAGTCTCTGGGTGTATGTACTTGTGTCTACATGCATGTGTGTAGCCTATACCTTGTCGTAGTATCTGAGCTGGTACTCCAGTATGTCTCCATTGGGTCTGTCAGGCTGTGGCCAGGACAGGGTGATGGAGTCTGGGGCTCGACTCAACTGGTGCAGGCTAGGGACCGGAGAGGGTACTGGGAGAGAGAGACGGTGATAGAGATGTATGAGTTTTGTAAAGAAGAGGGAGGAAGAAAGAGGAACAGGAGGGAAAACATAAGCTGGCATTGCCAGATCATGTAATTTCTGTAGTGACCAGATGGGGGCAGCATGACACAGACTAGTGAATGAGCCAGCTCTGTAGAGTGCTGTATGGCCAAAGACTTGTATAACTGACCCAAGATAGACCAAAGCCTGTTGTTTCCAATGGGAGAAAATGAATCATAGAGCTAAGCACAAGCTAGTGAGATCCTATTGGAGCGTTCTAGCATTTTTGTGTTGCTATCATGTTGTTGTCATGTTGTGTTGCTACCATGCTATGTTGTTGTCTTAGGTCTCTCTTTATGTAGTGTTGTGTTGTCTCTCTTGTCATGATGTGTGTTTTGTCCTATATTTATTTATTTTAATCCCAGCCCCCGTCCCCACAGGATGTCTTTTGCCTTTTGGTAGGCCGTCATTGTAAATAAGAATTTGTTCTTAACTGACTTGCCTAGTTAAATAAAAAATACAATGAATGAATTAATTTGGGAACGCCTACTATGAAGTGCCCGTCTGCAATAACTCAATAAGCCCTTGCACTCCTTCTAAACAACAAAATTTTTTAGAAACGTTGGCAAAGGGTAAAGTATAAAAAACGCAGCCCATTCTGTTTGTTACAGATTATAGTTTTGGAAACAGATAACTGTATGGAGATCAAATGTTTAATCAATGAGAAAATGAGCAGAATGACGCCAACTGGACTTACTCTGATCACCATATTTGGTAGTGAGTTGAAACGCCAACCAGATGCTTCACATTTATACATCCATTGAAATATCTGTCTCATTGTTCTATCTGAGGTATGGACTTGCCTGCCAGATTTAGCTGTGTATCTATTACAATTCCTGTCATTTCACAACCCCAAATGCTTTCTCTAACTCACAGAAGGCAACACAAACAGAGGTTATAACAACCTACTAATACCATTATTATTAGCAGATCTCTGGCCGTATGGGGGCTTCAAAATGTTATTTGTTCAAATCTAATTGGCTATTAGAAATTCTTTATTTTCAAAAGGAGGAAAATAGCTAAATAAAAAGTTACAAGTTTCTCTCTGTCTGTCTATAAACTGTCTGTCTAAACTGTCTGTCTGTAAACTCTCTCCCTCTCTCTCCGTCCCTCTCTATCTCTCTGTCTGTCTATAAACTGTCTGTCTATACTGTCTGTCTGTAAACTCTCTCCCTCTCTCTCCGTCCCTCTCTATCTCTCTGTCTGTCTATACTGTCTGTCTGTAAACTCTCTCCCTCTCTCTCCGTCCCTCTCTATCTCTCTGTCTGTCTATACTGTCTGTCTATACTGTCTGTCTGTAAACTCTCTCCCTCTCTCTCCGTCCCTCTCTCTCTCTCTGTCTGTCTATACTGTCTGTCTGTAAACTCTCTCCCTCTCTCTCCGTCCCTCTCTATCTCTCTGTCTGTCTATACTGTCTGTCTGTAAACTCTCTCCCTCTCTCTCCATCCCTCTCTATCTCTCTGTCTGTCTATACTGTCTGTCTGTAAACTCTCTCCCTCTCTCTCCGTCCCTCTCTATCTCTCTGTCTGTCTATACTGTCTGTCTATAAACTGTCTGTCTGTAAACTCTCTCCCTCTCTCTCCATCCCTCTCTATCTCTCTGTCTGTCTATACTGTCTGTCTGTAAACTCTCTCCCTCTCTCTCCGTCCCTCTCTATCTCTCTGTCTGTCTATACTGTCTGTCTGTAAACTCTCTCCCTCTCTCTCCGTCCCTCTCTATCTCTCTGTCTGTCTATACTGTCTGTCTGTAAACTCTCTCCCTCTCTCTCCGTCCCTCTCTCTCTCTCTGTCTGTCTATACTGTCTGTCTGTAAACTCTCTCCCTCTCTCTCCGTCCCTCTCTATCTCTCTGTCTGTCTATACTGTCTGTCTATACTGTCTGTCTGTAAACTCTCTAAACTCTCTCTCCTCTCTCTCCGTCCCTCTCTATCTCTCTGTCTGTCTATACTGTCTGTCTGTAAACTCTCTCTGTCTGTCTAAACTCTCTCCGTCCCTCTCTATCTCTCTGTCTGTCTATAAACTGTCTGTCTGTAAACTCTCTCCCTGTCTGTCTCTCCGTCCCTCTCTATCTCTCTGTCTGTCTATACTGTCTGTCTGTAAACTCTCTCCCTCTCTCTCCGTCCCTCTCTATCTCTCTGTCTGTCTATACTGTCTGTCTGTAAACTCTCCCTCCTCTCTCTCCTCCATCCCTCTCTATCTCTCTGTCTGTCTATACTGTCTGTCTGTAAACTCTCTCCCTCTCTCTCCGTCCCTCTCTATCTCTCTGTCTGTCTATACTGTCTGTCTATACTGTCTGTCTGTAAACTCTCTCCCTCTCTCTCCGTCCCTCTCTATATCTCTGTCTGTCTATACTGTCTGTCTGTAAACTCTCTCCCTCTCTCTCCGTCCCTCTCTATCTCTCTGTCTGTCTATACTGTCTGTCTGTAAACTCTCTCCCTCTCTCTCCGTCCCTCTCTATCTCTCTGTCTGTCTATACTGTCTGTCTGTAAACTCTCTCCCTCTCTCTCCGTCCCTCTCTATCTCTCTGTCTGTCTATACTGTCTGTCTGTAAACTCTCTCCCTCTCTCTCCGTCCCTCTCTATATCTCTCTTCTGAGCATAATGTGAGCTGACAGGATATCGAGCCCAGAGAGCAGGACCGGAAAAGATGGAGAGCAGAAAAGATGGAGAGATAGAAACCCATACTCAAAGAAACTGATGTAGACTGACAGACATGAAGTACACACAAGTAAGTTACAACATATAAAGTGATTTTCAAACACTATGAGATTCACGGTGACGTGGGGAGCAACACGAGAAACTTCTTGCAGGATTTGAAAATGACTTTTAATCCTACAGTGTGATGTTACAGAGAAGCCTTTTAACCACAGATCATAGAAACGCTGTTTTCATGTATGTAGACACTGGTTTGGTGCTGGAGATGAAAAGCGCAGAATGGCCCTTTAAGCCTGACTCATGCTCTCACCTGATTGGCTAGTAGTGAAATTGATGCTGGTGAATTGAGGTGGGAAAGGACTCAGAGCTGAGACATCATTGACTGCTTGCACCTGTCAATCAACAGCAGGAAAACGTAAGACAAGGTTAGGTTAACGAAGTGGATGTACATTTAATCCAGTATCTATATGAGGTAGGTGACTCTATTGCACACGTTTTATACCTGTATGAGGTAGGTGATGGGAAATGTAGTGTCTATAGGGGATAGGGATCAGGGAAGTTGTAGTTCTACCTGTATGAGATAGTTAACTCTAATACTCATGGGAGTTATAGTCCTACCTGTAAGAGGTATGTAAATCTAGTGCTCATGGGAGTTGTAGTCATACCTGTATAAGGTAGGTGACTCTGGTGAGCAGGTTGTTAAGGGTGACCTTGGTCTGCTTGATGCCAGTCTGGGATGGGGTGAAGGTGACCGCCTCTCCACACCAGGAGCACGCCCCCGGGGCGGTGAAGGTGGCCGAGGGACAGATCCTACACACCACCCCATACCACACCTCACTACGACCACCCATGTCCACTGGAGGGCGCCAGCGCAGAGACACCCCACCATCACTACTCTCATACTCCCAGGAGACAGAGGTCGGAGCAGAGGGAGAGCCTGGGGGAAAAAAAGAGAGAGGGGGGGTGGAGTGAGAGATGAAACATTTTGAACCTCTTTGGGTCAGTACTAGTGCCAACAGCCAACATCAACACATTAAAACAGCATTCATCAACTCCAGTTGACACATGATCATAGCTCAGGGACAGATAGAGAGAATGAGTGATGTCAGAGAGAGAGGGATGGGGACTGGGGAGACAAATGGGGCTTAGAAAGTAAGCACAATATATGTTAGTGAACAATAATCTAATCATTTAAATGTAATCTAGGAAGAGAGGAAGTGAGAGATGGATTAGAAGGGAAGGAAGGAGAGAGAGTAAGGGAGGGAGAAAGAGGGAAGGAAGGAGAGAGAGTAAGGGAGGGAGAAAAGAGGGAAGGAAGGAGAGAGAGTAGGGAGGGAGGGAGAAAGAGGGAAGGAAGGAGAGAGAGTAAGGGAGGGAGAAAGAGGGAAGGAAGGAGGAGAGGAGAGAGGGTAAGGAAGGGAGAAAGAGGGAAGGAAGGAGAGAGAGTAAGGGAGGGAGAAAGAGGGAAGGAAGGAGAGAGAGTAAGGGAGGGAGAAAGAGGGAAGGAAGGAGAGAGAGTAAGGGAGGGAGAAATAGAGAAGGAAAGAAAAGGCCTTCAGAAAGTTCACCCCTTGACCTTTTCCACATGTTGTTGTGTTTCAACAATAATTTAAAATAGATACAATTGAGTCACTGGCCTATACACAATAGCCCATAATGTCAAAGTTGAATTATGATTTTTGAGATTTTTTACAAATTAATACAAAATGAAAAGCTGAATGTCTTGAGTCAATAAATATTCAACCCCTTTGTTATGACAAGCCTAAATAAGTTCAGGAGTAAACATTTTGCTTAACAAGTCACATAATAAGTTGCATGGACTCTGTGAGCAATAATAGTTTTTATCATGGTTTCTAAATGACAATTATCTGTAAGGTCCATCAGTTGAGCAGTGAGTATCAAACACAGATTCAACCACAAAGACCAGGGAGGTTGTCCAATGACTCGCAAAGAAGGGCACCTATTGGTAGATGGGTAAAAAATAAAAAGCAGACATTGAATATTCCTTTGAGAATTGTGAAGTTATTAATTAATTACAACTCAGCTGCCAGAGAAGAAAGAAACCACTCAGGGATTTTTACCATGAGGCCAATGGTGACTTTACAACAGATACAGAGTTTAATGGCTGTGATAGGAGAACTGAGGATGGATCAACAACATTGTAGTTACTCCACAATACTAATCTAAATGACAGAGTGAAAAGAAGGAAACCTGTACAGAATACGAATACTCCAAAACACGCATCCTGTTTGCAACAAGGCACTAAAGTAATACTGTAAAACACGCATCCTGTTTGCAACAAGGCACTAAAGTAATACTCCAAAACACGCATCCTGTTTGCAACAAGGCACTAAAGTAATACTGTAAAACACGCATCCTGTTTGCAACAAGGCACTAAAGTAATACTGTAAAACACGCATCCTGTTTGCAACAAGGCACTAAAGTAATACTGTAAAACACGCATCCTGTTTGCAACAAGGCACTAAAGTAATACTCCAAAACACGCATCCTGTTTGCAACAAGGCACTAAAGTAATACTGTAAAACACGCATCCTGTTTGCAACAAGGCACTAAAGTAATACTGCAACAACTTTATGTCCTGAATACAAAGTGTTATGTTTGGGGCAAATCCAACACAACACATCACTGATGTCACTTGTTAATAAATCCACTTCAATCAGTGTAAAGAAGGATTTTGAAGCCTTGAGACAATTGATGCATGGATTGTGTATGTGTACCATTCAGAGGGTGAATGGGCAAGACATTTTCAAGAACTGCAACGCTGCTGGGTTTTTCCACACTTTAACAGTTTCCCTGTGTACCAACAATGGTCCACCACCCAATAACATCCAGCCAACATGACAACTGTGGGAAGCATTGGAGTCAACATGGGCCAGCATCCCTGTGAAACCCTGACACCTTGTAGAGTCCATGCCCTGACGAATTGAGGCTATTCTGAGGGCAAAGGGGGGTTCAACTCAATATTAGGAAGGTGTTTCTAACACTGGAGTTGCTTACCAAGAACACAGTGAATGTTCCTGAGTGGCCTAGTTACAATTTTGACTTAAATCGGCTTGAAAATCTATGGCAAAACTTGAAAATGTCTGTCTAGCAATGATCAACAACCAACTTGACAGCGCTAGTAGAATTGAAAAAAGAATAATGT
>NC_056451.1:25181093-25188593 GCF_018296145.1 Oncorhynchus tshawytscha
TCCCTCTCTCCCGTCTGTCTATCTCTATCCTCACCTCCCTCTCTCCCGTCTGTCTCTCTTTATCCTCTCCATCCCTCTCTGCCTTCTGTCTATCTCTATCCTCTCCTCCCTCTCTCCCGTCTGTCTATTTATTTTCTCCTCCCTCTCTCCCGTCTGTCTCTCTCTATCCTCTCCATCCCTCTCTGCCTTCTGTCTATCTCTATCCTCTCCTCCCTCTCTCCCGTCTGTCTATTTATCCTCTCCTCCCTCTCTCCTGTCTGTCTCTCTCTATCCTCTCCTCCCTCTCTCCCGTCTGTCTCTCTCTATCCTCACCTCCCTCCCTCTCCCCGTCTGTCTCTCTCTATTTTCTCCTCCCTCTCTCCCGTCTGTCTCTCTCTATCCTCTCCTCCCTCCCTCCCTTCTGTCTTTCTATCCTCTCCTCCCTCTCTCCCATCTGTCTCTCTCTATCCTCTCCTCCCTCTCTCCCGTCTGTCTCTCTCTATCCTCACCTCCCTCTCTCCTGTCTGTCTCTCTCTATTTTCTCCTCCGTCTCTCTCGTCTATCTCTATCCTCTCCTCCCTCTCTCCCATCTGTCTCTCTCTATCCTCACCTCCCTCTCTCCCTTCTGTCTCTCTCTATTCTCCCCTCCCTCTCTCCCGTCTGTCTCTCTCTATTCTCCCCTCCCTCTCTCCCGTCTGTCTCTCTCTATTCTCCCCTCCCTCTCTCCCGTCTGTCTCTCTCTATTCTCTCCTCCCTTTCTCCCGTCTGTCTCTATCCCCATCCCTCTCTCCCGTCTGTCTATGTCTATTCTCTCCTCCCTCTCTCCCGTCTGTCTCTATCCTCTCCTCCCTCTCTCCCATCTGTCTATCTCTATCCTCTCCTCCCTCTCTCCCTTCTGTCTCTCTCTATCCTCTCCTCCCTCTCTCCCGTCTGTCTCTATCCTCACCTCCCTCTCTCCCGTCTGTCTCTCTCTATTCTCTCCTCCCTCTCTCCCGTCTGTCTCTATCCTCTCCTCCCTCTCTCCCATCTGTCTATCTCTATCCTCACCTCCCTCTCTCCCTTCTGTCTCTCTCTATCCTCTCCATCCCGCTCTCCCTTCTGTCTCTCTCTATCCTCTCCTCCCTCTCTCCCGTCTGTCTCTCTCTATCCTCTCCATCCCTCTCTCCCGTCTGTCTCTCTCTATCCTCTCCTCAAATCAAATCAAATTTTATTTGTCACATACACATGGTTAGCAGATGTTAATGCGAGTGTAGCGAAATGCTTGTGCTTCTAGTTCCGACAATGCAGTAATAACCAACAAGTAATCTAACTAACAATTCCAAAACTACTGTCTTATACACACAAGTGTAAGGGGATAAAGAATATGTACATATCATCATTGTTAAGGGAACTGTGTTGAGGAATATATATCATCATTGTTAAGGGAACTGTGTTGAGGAATATATATCATCAGTGTTAAGGGAACTGTGTTGAGGAATATATATCATCATTGTTAAGGGAACTGTGTTGAGGAATATATATCATCATTGTTAAGGGAACTGTGTTGAAGAATATATATCATCATTGTTAAGGGAACTGTGTTGAGGAATATATATCATCATTGTTAAGGGAACTGTGTTGAGGAATATATATCATCAGTGTTAAGGGAACTGTGTTGAGGAATATATATCATCAGTGTTAAGGGAACTGTGTTGAGGAATATATATCATCAGTGTTAAGGGAACTGTGTTGAGGAATATATATCATCAGTGTTAAGGGAACTCTTCTGCTTAGGAGAGCACAGAGCGCTGCTTGTCTCCTGCTCTGTTCCCTGTCATCACTAGAGGATCTGAGAGGAGGGAGTTAGTGGTTCTGGTGGCTGAGCTGGTTCGAGCGTGGATGGTGCTTGTAACACCAAGCGGTTGTGGGTTTAATTCACCACTAATGAATAGCTGAGCTGCAAGTCCATTTGGATTACAGCGTTTGCTGAACGAAAATATCATTCATCAGTTCCGATCTTGAATGTGCCTGGAACCCCCTTAGAGCCGTACAACTGAGTTCTTGGTGTCTACACAGATATTTATACCGGAGCCTCAGAGTCAATGTAGAATAAAAACACTCAGCGACCACGGCAACATGGCTCAGCAACCATCTCAGCTATCAGTTTTTTCATCCAAACGACCAAACAGGGACAACAATGCCATGATGTCACATCCACATCATTAGTCAATGACCTGATCAACTAAACATAATCACAGAATAATTAGAACACAGAAATCCCTGTGTGGGTGGGGCTCCCACTCCTTATGATCTGTTTATCCCCATCTGGAAGGCAAACCACTGAGTCACAGAGTGGCGTTGGAGTGGTTATTTCTCAGTATCAAAGTGGGACCAACTGTGTGAGTGGTGGGGAGAGCCCAGGTGTAAGCCATTAGAGCATGAATACATTTTGCACTTGACTTGGTTGTGAGCACCAGTCTTAATGAATCTGTTAGCTAGCTTGGGACTGGGAGGCCCCTGACCAGCCCTGGTCTGGCCTGTGGAGGAGAAGTGTAGCAGATAGCCCCACAGAGAACTACTGGACTGGACCTTAACCTTCAACTGTCAACAGTCCAGGGATAGCACACACACACACACACACACACACACACACACACACACACACACACACACACACACACACACACACACACACACACACACACACACACACACACACACACAGACACACACACAGACACACACACAGACACACACACACACTCTTAGAAAAGTCCAAAATGGTATTTGGCTGTCCCCATAGGAGAACCCTTTTAAGAACCCTATTTGGTTGCCAGTAGAGCCCTTTGGTTCCAGGTAGAACCCTTTTGTGTTCCATGTAGGACCCTTTCCACAGAGGGTTCTACTTGGAACCAAAAAGGGTTCTCCCTGGAAACAAAAAGGGTTCTCCTATGGGGACAGCCGAAGAACCCTTTTGGAACCCGTTTATGTAAGAGTGTAGGAACAGACAAACATACAAGGACACACACACAGCACCACACAGGCTCTCCACATCTCAGTCAATACCCCTTCCCCCTCTCTCTGTGTCCTTACTTTCCTCAGACTTTCTGCTTGCTCAATTCCTTGAGTCATTAACTTGTGTCCACTTATCCCCTCTCTCCTCCCTCTCTCCCTCCATCTCCCCCTCTCTCTTTCCCTCTCTCTCTCTCTCCCGCTGTGGTTTCTGTCACTTGTTCACAGACGAGTGGCCATTACATCACTATGACCTAAATGTGTCACATCCCTCCCTCTCTCCCCTCTCTCTCTTTCCCTCCTCCCTCTCTCGATTTTCCATGGTGTCTTTCTTGAGATTTCTCCAAAACATATCTTCCTCTTTGACCCCCACCTAGTGAAGATTGAACACTTTACTTCTTCACGGGGCACACTGACCCAGACTGTGGTGTAGTGTCCATGTTCCTGTAGTAGTAGTAGTGTGTGTGTGTGTGTGTGTGTGTGTGTGTGTGTGTGTGTGTGTGTGTGTGTGTGTGTGTGTGTTCCTTTCCTCCTCTGTGCTAACATTCTGGGTCAAGTGGGGCTTGTTGAAGCAGTAGTTGAGCTCTTGGTCTGACAAGCTGTCTCTTATTCCCCTGAGTTCTGCTCCCTTCCTGCTTCTTCAGTTAAAACACCACCAACACAGAGACCACAACACAAAGCCCTCATCTCTTACTTATGCTCCCAGACATAAACGCCTTTTCATTTATGAAGGATGTTGTCAACACAGTCTCATAAAACATAACCCCCCCCCAACAAACACACACACACACAGCACAGGGCCATTGTCCGTCCCTGCCCTCCTCCCCCTGTCCTCTCAGTCAAGCTGGGCCAGTGATCAGAGTGACGGCAGCAGTGCCATCCCATATTGATCCAGACAGTGACAGGAGGGGGGGCAGGAGAACTGACAGGACAGGAAACAGGAGAACTGACAGGAGGGGGGACAGGAGAACTGACAGGACAGGAGACAGGAGAACTGACAGGAGGAGAACTGACAGGACAGGAAACAGGAGAACTGACAGGAGGGGGGCAGGAGAACTGACAGGACAGGAAACAGGAGAACTGACAGGAGGGGGACAGGAGAACTGACAGGACAGGAAACAGGAGAACTGACAGGACAGGAGACAGGAGGACAGGAGGGGGACAGGAGAACTGACAGGACAGGAGACAGGAGAACTGACAGGAGGGGAGACAGGATAACTGACAGGATAGGGGACAGGAGAACTGACAGGACAGGGGACAGGAGAACTGACAGGAAAGGAGACAGGAGAACTGACAGGAGGGGGGACAGGAGAACTGACAGGATAGGGGACAGGAGAACTGACAGGAGGGGGGACAGGAGAACTGACAGGAGAACTGACAGGAGAACTGACAGGACAGGGGGACAGCAGGCAAAAACCTTAGATATTGTTAAATATTGTTGGTCGTTTGACATTTTAGTGTGTGTTTTAAGTTTTAAAAAGTATACCAGACTTGTTGAACTCACCTAAGCAGGCAGATCCGTTTTGATTGGGCTCATATCCCTCTTCACAGATGCACCCACCCACCGGCACCATCCAGTCACCTTCTGCGTTGCAGTGCATGCGGGGGGCGGAGCCTCCCTGTGCTTGGCTGTGGGGAACACAAGTCCCAGTCACAGGGACCAGGGCGGTAGGCTCCGCCCCTGAGGGTGTGGCCAGATAGGAAGCAAGATAGCGGTTGGTTGCTGGGCAGCGGCGGTAGAAGATGGACACACCCATCAGAGAGACGCATGCGCCGCTGTCGACGATGGCCAGGACGAATCTGAAACCGGGGTCAAGGGTCATAACATGTTAACTTATTATCAGGCTTGAAGGACCACTAGATAGGTGACAACGTGGGTTTAGGTGAGTTAGTTACCATACACTATTGCCTATAAGGTGGCAAAGGACTTTTTGTCACAAGCGATGAGCATGGTTTGAATATGGGAATTTTCATGAATTTGTTTCAAATGTTCTCGTACAGTACCCATTGCGTGTGAGCGGAGCGAAGCTGCGGGTCTTGATGTTGACCCGACGGTAGCGGTCTGGTTGGTACTGGTGAGGCAGGCTGGGCTCCACCTTGGTGAAACTCTTATCTGCTGCTATGGTGTCAACCTTCACCCAGCCCTCCCTCGTGTCCTTCTCTCCACTGGACGGCTGGAAAAGGGTGATGGGGAGGAAGAGAGGGGGGAGAGGGGGATGAGAGAGAGGGATCATGTAATACATTTCATTGTGGAAATTAAAATGTGAGGGATAAGGTAGAAGGATAAGATAAAGAGTATGTAACAGTTGATTAAAGTATTTAAGAGTATGCAACAGTTCTCTGAGTGTACTCATTTAGTCAAAAACAAACAGTCGTGAACCAGTGACAGTCTGTGTTTTAGTCTAATCTAATTCTCCCCAGTTTCAAGATAAACCATGCTAACTTCCCCCAGAGACTCAGACTCCTGGCCTTCCTGCTGCTCCCCACTCTACATTGCTCTACACTTCACTCATTAGCCTCTCATTTTAATGTTTAAACAGGATCTAACTTTCCCCAAGGAGAAATGTATTCATCCACAAATACAGCATCCTTCCCTCTGTGAGAGCACGACACGCTGACGCAACAAGAGCACAGCACTATCGAAAACAGCTCTGTAACTGCTCTCCACTGGAAACCACAAGCCCTAAGGGTAGGAACTACAAAGTACTGATGTGTGATGGGAAATGTAGATTATGTTATGATATTGGGGGGGATGAGAATGAGAGGAATGTTAAGGCAAACCAAAGCAACATTATTTCCTTGTTTTTGGAGCCCGTTTTGTGGAGTATGCGGAACTACATATTACCAAAATGGGATATTGGGATGTATGTATGCTCAACATCTTAACAGATGCTCTTAGAAACTATAAATACCACCGGAAGTAAATGGCTTAAATGATTCATGATTAGTATAAATCGAAAAATGAATCAGTTTCACTTAAAGTTAAAATGTTTGACAGCAATATCATATAAAATTCAAGTCCCTTTTTCATGTCCCAATACATTGGCATCGGGTCTATGAACTGACATATAAAACAGTAATCGACACATACATTTGTTCATTTTCATGTAAACTATTATGAAATACTTGCTACAAAAAGAATGTTCAATATATGGGGCATTGAACAGTCAGCCTTGTGTTGACACGAGGAAACACAATCTACAGAACATATTTTCTGGTACCATCCAGTGGTGGTTCGCTTTCTGAGTCAGGTCCAGGAATGGTTCTTGTGTCATAACTACAACCTTATCAATATGGATAATGTAGCTAGTTTGACCATAGTGTCAATGTTAAGCAAGCTAGCTAACTTTACTTTAGCAACGTCAGCTTATCAAGCTAACTAAAATCTTATGTGGTTGAATCATTGTTCCGACCAAAAAACACATGAATGAAACAAAGTGGTGTTTCTGACATCACAACTAGGGAAAAGGATGATCAGACGAGCACGTGAATGTGGCATTACACCTACAATAAGAAGGTAGGGGTATTACTGGCATGACGGGAAGTGTAATCTTTCTGCCCTACCTCTGCAGCCCATGTCCTCTCCAGCTCTCTCTGTGAGTCGGCCTGTTTGTAGTAGAGGGTGAGTGTCTCTCGACAGGAGGGCGAGGGCGGGCGCAGGCTGGCACAGTCCCGCATGGAGAAACGCAGCGTCACAAAGACCCGTGGTGCCGAGAAGCGGAAGAGGAAGGGTGTGGCCAGCCAGTTGTCCTGGAGACGGGGGTTCTGGTTGACGTTGCAGACCTCAAAGGTCCGGATGAGTTTCCCCCGGTCATCCAGGACACTGACCTCATCCCACTGAGAGAGCGAGAGAGAGGGGGTGAGAGAGGGGGTGAGAGGGGAGAGAGAGAGGGGGGTGAGAGAGACAGAGAGAGAGGGGGTGAGAGAGGGGGTGAGAGGGGGAGAGAGAGAGAGGGGTGAGAGAGGGGGTGAGACAGAGAGAGAGGGGGGAGAGAGAGAGGGGGTGAGAGAGAGGGGGTGAGAGGGGCAAGAGAGAGGGGGTGAGAGAGGGGGAGAGAGGGGGTGAGAGAGAGAGAGGGGTGAGAGGGGAGAGAGAGGGGGTGAGAGAGGGGGTGAGAGGGGCGAGAGAGAGGGGGGTGAGAGAGGCGAGAGAGAGGGGGTGAGAGAGGCGAGAGAGAGGGGGTGAGAGGGGAGAGAGAGGGGGTGAGAGGGGCGAGAGAGAGGGGGTGAGAGAGGGGGTGAGAGGGGCGAGAGAGAGTGGGGTGAGAGAGGGGGTGAGAGAGGGCGAGAGAGAGGGGGTGAGAGAGGGGGTGAGAGGGGGCGAGAGAGAGGGGGTGAGAGGGGCGAGAGAGAGGGGGGGAGGAGGGGTGAGAGAGAGGGGGAGAGAGGGGGCGAGGGAGAGAGAGAGGGTGAGAGGGGGTGAGAGGGGGAGAGAGAGGGGGTGAGAGAGAGAGAGAGGGGTGAGAGGGTGAGAGAGGGGGTGAGAGAGGGGGTGAGAGGGGCGAGAGAGGGGGGGTGAGAGGCGAGAGA